>NC_088401.1:47435859-47440859 GCF_034236695.1 Oncorhynchus nerka
TCATTAGAATTGAGTTACCCGTCTCCTTTAAGTTGGTGGCAGCTCAGTTGCCACTAGTTTAAATGTTACAGAGCACTTTATTTTAACAGTGCACTGAAAGGCATGGGGAACCCATTAAGATCTCTTCTGCAGACAGTGACAACACTGCTCCGCTACACCTGTGTGCCACATCAGATGTTCATTCAGTCAACAGAGTTGAGCCCCTTAGTGGGAGAGAACAGGGACCAGAAGCCAGACAAAAACCAACAGCACTGGCCCCATAGGAACCATGAAGGAGGAGGAAGGAGAGGGAGAGGGAGGAGGGAGGGAGAAGGGAGGAGGAGTGTATTTCCATTTTCATCCATCCAGTAAGTCCCTTGTGAAAACCACTCTTGCAGTCCTCCAGTCCTCCAGCCCTCCGGCCAGCCCCAGGACTGGATCTCCAGATGTGCACTCTGTGCCCCGGCTCGCTCTGCCCTGGTGGCCTCGACAGGCGGGATGAAAATGTTTATTTGAAGCCGCCTGGTTCTCATCTAGCATAGCACTGTCCGAGAGGAGGCTCTCATCTTGACCATGTTCAACCAACACATTCCCCTGTGGACACCTTGTTACTCCTACCTCCTCGGGTGGGGATCCATGGAGAAGGAGGGAGAAGATATATGTCATCACCACACAGAGAGGCTAGCCTCTAGATGTCTAACAACACAATCTAACAACTTAATTACACCGCCCACTAACACTTTGACTGACCACAAGTCCACCACCAGGTTGTAATGGTCAGCTAAGCTGTGCATGCTGTGTCGCTGAATTCATTGCCGCCCAAAACACAAAAACACACACTAGGGGCTGGATTCATTTACAGACTGCCGCCCACAACACAAAAACACACACGGGGGCTGGATTCATTTACAGATTGCCGCCCACAACACAAACGAACACTAGGGGCTGGATTAATTTACAGACTGCCGCCCACAACACAAACGCACACTAGGGGCTGGATTAATTTACAGACTGCCTCCCACAACACAAACACATACTGGGGGCAGGATTAATTTACAGACTGCCTCCCACAACACAAAAACACACACTGGGGGCTGGATTAATTTACAGACTTCCTCCCACAACACAAACACATATTGGGGGCAGGATTAATTTACAGACTGATTCATTTACAGACTGCCTCCCACAACACAAAAACACACACGGGGGCTGGATTCATTTACAGATTGCCGCCCACAACACAAACGAACACTAGGGGCTAGATTAATTTACAGACTGCCGCCCACAACACAAACGCACACTAGGGGCTGGATTCATTTACAGACTGCCGCCCACAACACAAACGCACACTAGGAGCTGGATTAATTTACAGACTGCCTCCCACAACACAAAAACACACACTGGGGGCTGGTTTAATTTACAGACTGCCTCCCACAACACAAACACACACTAGGGGCTGGATTAATTTACAGACTGCCTCCCACAACACAAACACACACTAGGGGCTGGATTCATTTACAGACTGCCTCCCACAACACAAACACACACAGTAGGGGCTGGATTCATTTACAGACTTTCTCCCACAACACAAACACACACTGGGGGCTGGATTCATTTACAGACTCCCTCCCTCCCTCCCACAACACAAACACACACACAAGGGGCTGGATTCATTTACAGATTGCCTCCCACAACACAAACACACACTAGGGGCTGGATTCATTTACAGACTGTCTTCCACAACACAAACACACACAGTAGAAGCTGGATTCATTTACAGACTGCCGCCCACAACACAAACTAGGGGCTGGATTCATTTACAGACTGCCCCCACAATACAAACTAGGGGCTGGATTCATTTACAGACTGCCCCCACAACACAAACTAGGGGCTGGATTCATTTACAGACTGCCCCCACAACACAAACACATACTGGGGGCTGGATTCATTGACAGACTGTCTTCCACAACACAAACACACACAGTAGAAGCTGGATTCATTTACAGACTGCCGCCCACAACACAAACTAGGGGCTGGATTCATTTACAGACTGCCCCCACAACACAAACACATACTGGGGGCTGGATTCATTGACAGACTGCCCCCACAACACAAACACATACTGGGGGCTGGATTCATTTACAGACTTCCTCCCACAACACAAACACACGCTGGGGGCAGGATTCATTTACGGACTCCCTCCCTCCCACAACACAAAAACACACACTAGGGGCTGGATTCATTTACAGACTGCCTCCCACAACACAAGACCTACGTTGGGGGCTGGATTCATTTACAGACTTCCCCCCACAACACAAACTAGGGGCTGGATTCATTTACAGACTGCCCCCACAACACAAACACACGCTGGGGACTGGATTCATTTACAGACTGCCCCCACAACACAAACACACACTAGGGGCTGGATACATTCACAGACTTCCCCCCACAACACAAACACACGCTGGAGGGCTGGATTCATTTACAGACTGCCCCCACAACACAAACACATACTGGGGGCTGGATTCATTTACAGACTGCCCCCACAACACAAACACATACTGGGGGCTGGATTCATTTACAGACTGCCCCCACAACACAAACACATACTGGGGGCTGGATTCATTTACAGACTGCCCCCACAACACAAACACATACTGGGGGCTGGATTCATTTACAGACTTCCTCCCACAACACAAACACACACTAGGGGCTGGATACATTCACAGACTTCCCCCCACAACACAAACACACGCTGGGGGCTGGATTCATTTACAGACTCCCTCCCTCCCACAACACAAAAACACACACTAGGGGCTGGATTCATTTACAGACTGCCTCCCACAACACAAGACCTACGTTGGGGGCTGGATTCATTTACAGACTCCCTCCCTCCCACAACACAAACACTTCGGGCTCTTTGTTTGACTTTTTGCTCACCAAATAACATTCCATCTCTGATTGTATTCACCAAGCCTGTCGCAACCAAATTAGAACCAATGACAAGTGATTACAATAAGTCAGAGGATTTGCAATTGTGCACACGATGTGTACGCAGTGGACGAGATGTTCTCTCTAACTGCCAATAGGACTGCGGGTGCAGGAATGCGTTCCATTAGGGACGTGCTTATGAGAGGAAACAACGGCCCTAGTCACACTCAGAGCTGCAGTCATTTGCCAATCATTTGCATTCCTCCTTCTCTGTACCCTCTCCTCCTCTGGCCTACCAACTACCACCATAATCACACTGACATTTCATTTCCCCACGATACTTCACGAAGACCTCGTTCCCGAGCGAAGCCGAGGGAGGGACCTCTCTATGATGTGCTATTGTGTTCTCCATCGACAGTACGTGCGAGTTACAATGTTGCAGCTCTGTGTACAGCGTAGGGCCTTGGAAGTGAGTCTTAGCAATATGCTTGCAATCACCCCCAGTACTAATGTAACCCATCAGTCCAACTCAAATGTTATCCTATTTAATGTAGTCTCCTAACCTGTGTTTACACCAACTACGCAAATGATAATTATCACTTAGTAATCAGGTCAAATCTTTATCCTTCATGGAACGAATGTGTGACACACTGGCACGAATGAATTAGATTTTAATATTGAGGAAGGACACCTCCCAATCCACCCACAAAAGGGTCAAATGTAAAAGTGTCCATGGTAAGAGTATTAAGAGCTACGACGTTCCACGAAGGGTGAAAGTGGAAGCTCCTGAGGCCCCAACCTGGTTCAGAACAGGTTGGGACCAGGGGCGCAACTTTGGTTTTAGAAGTGGGGGGACATCCATTTTTTTTATCCAGTCGGATAAACATTCCAAACAGCCTACCCGACCACTCGGAGGCATGGTCCGCATGGTCCTAAAGCACACCGTTGCCTTGTTTTGTAACACAAAACTTTGCAAAATTGCAAAAATGGGGGTCCTACTCTACTCTTGAACACTACTCTTGGTCCCTACTCTTCTCATCCATTCCAGTGCCCTGTACTTTATAAACTGGTCTGGTGAAGGGGGACCTCTCCCTCTTTTACAAGGATGAAGTACATGATAGTCAAGTAGTTGGATAACCTGGAGGATGATGGGAAAGCCATGCAAGGACCGTAAAGTAATGTTTCATAACCTTTCATTCTTTTATTCAAACCTTTTGTAACTTTGAACTGCGAGTGGCATAAAGTAAAATAAATCATGAACCCGAGGCTCATCCTTTGTAATTTTGCACTCCGGCACATAAAAAAACAGTCCCACGTGGAGGTGAAGGGAGTGAGCCGGAACGCAGGCCTGCCCAGCCTCCTCTTTGAGCGAAGCTCATCAAACTGTCCTTCTTTGAATTATCGCACCAAAACAGTGGAAAACACAGGAAAGGGGGTTCTGCTTATCCTCAGGCCTTCAGAGTCAGACGAGTTTTTAATAACATTATCAACGTGACTGAGTCATACCCCTGACAACACCTCCTCTAACTGGTTCTGATGTGGTGCTGGCTGAGTGAGAGAGAGTGAGAGAGAGAGAGAGGGAGAGAGAGGAGAGAGAGAGAGAGAGAGAGAGAGAGAGAGAGAGAGAGATAGAGATAGAGAGAGAGGAGAGAGAGGAGGAGAGAGATAGAGAGAGAGAGAGAGAGAGAGGATAGAGATAGAGAGAGAGAGAGAGAGAGAGATAGAGATAGAGATAGAGAGAGAGAGAGAGAGAGAGAGATAGAGAGAGATAGAGAGAGAGAGAGAGAGAGAGAGAGAGGAGATAGAGATAGAGAGAGAGGAGATAGAGATAGAGATAGAGATAGAGAGAGAGAGAGATAGAGATAGAGAGAGAGAGAGAGAGAGAGAGAGAGAGAGAGAGAGAGAGAGAGAGAGAGAGAGAGAGAGAGAGAGAGAGAGAGAGAGAGAGAGAGAGAGAGAGAGAGAGAGAGAGAGATAGAGATAGAGAGAGAGAGGAGAGAGAGAGAGAGGAGAGGAGAGAGAGAGAGAGAGAGAGAGAGGAGAGATAGAGAGAGAGAGGAGAGAGAGAGAGAGAGAGAGGAGAGAGAGAG
>NC_088401.1:48453359-48560859 GCF_034236695.1 Oncorhynchus nerka
TGAATTGTGAAATCTTAATATTCAAATGCCTATTATAGAAAAATACAAGATGTAAGATGCGCAGTCTGTGTATGGTCAGTGTGTGAGTGTGTGCGTTATCTGTAGGTCAGTGTCTGTGTGCGCGTGTTTGAGTGTGTCGCAAAATATGGCTCCTTACCCTCACAAATGCGGTCAAGTCTTTGTCGCTTTACTTTGTGTTTGTCCATTAGAGCCATAGGCTGGCAGTCCTAACCCAGGACACAGCAAGACAACAGCACAGAGCGCTAAGGAGCCCCTTCAACAGAACACCAGCACTAGAAACCACTACTGCCCACTGAGCAACACCTGCACAGAGAGAGAGAGATATAGCAATTGACAGGGGGAGAGAGCGCAAGAGAGACAGAGTTGTGACCGGGTAGAACGTGAAAGGTTTTATTAGTCATTTCTGTTGTACTGCTTCTGCAATATGGATTGCTTATTTCGTACAAATAAAGTTTGACAATTTGAGAGAGGGAAAAACCACACTATCACAGTTAGTGTAGGGTGCTGTTACTGCTGAAGGATCTTCAGAGGTTAGTTGATGCAAATGTGGTTTCAAGTTTAGCAGCCTTAAGATGTTACAATAACAAAAGGGCACTAAGGTTTAGGTGTCTACTAAACAAATTATAATCCTATGTTCTTACACAAAAAAAAGTGCATCTTCTCTCTCCCTCCCAAAATTCTCTCAAACTTTATTGGTACAAAATAAGCAACCCAAGTTGTTACACTTGCATTGTACAATATTGCATCAAACTAAATCGGAACTTACACCCAAATAAACACTTACCCATGTAGTGTGGTATTGGTGAGTGTGTATTCTGACTTCTGCTTTCTCTGTGGTAAATTTAAACCTAGGGCCTGTTTCAGTACTTTGACAATGCATCCATTCTTCTCTCCCTAAAGATTATACGTACTCTGACTTGACTGGATTGGTGAAAGCCATGTAGTTGATAACCCTTGCTTTTACCTATCCAATGGTGTGAGATAAATGACCTAACCCAGAGGGACAGAGATGGTGCCCTTTCCATTTTTCTAAATGGAAAGACTAGTAACCATTTGGAGGAGTGGCTGACTTACCAGCAGGAGAATCTGTTCAGTGTCTGTCTGCTTAGATCTCACTGTCAAGCAAAAACAATATAGTCTTGTTATCCGAGGGTCTTCTTCACTCGCTCGCTCACACCAACACATGCACATTGATTAGATAACTGACAGGGGTTCTTCAACTTTTTCATCTCAAGACGCAAATTAGAAGTTGACTGTGACCCAAATCATCCTCCAAACGTCACAATATAAAGAAGAAATAGTGTGTGATTATATAGGATGTATTCTCATAACTACCGACCCACCTCTCACATGCCCAGGGCCCACTCATAACAATAACGTCAGTCACTTCTAGGCCAAACCCATATAAAAAGGTGAGTGCTAAACATGGAGTACTTTGGCAGAATGACAAAAGGCCTTATAACAAAAAGTGCTTGTGGAACAGTAGTTAGGCCTTGATCACTGTTAGATGAAGACTAGTGTCTAACATTTTGGACAGGGGTGTCTGCCATATTATAATGTGTACAAGTTATGCTTACAAACTGGACTCCAACTTAAGAGAGAACAGTTAACACTAGTTGGCTACCATTTGATGACGTACACTGGCATAATGTGAGGAAGAATTAGCCAGCCTAACTTTCCCTAATTAAAAATATCCATTCAAACCTCTAACTATGACACTTAGATAGAATCACATAATTTGAGAGGTTGGGATAACGTTCCAAAACGTATAAATGCTAAAAGTAGCGATGATTAACGTTATGCATTCCAAACTTGAAACCCATCACAATGTAAATCAACAGTGACTGGGTTATGGAAACAATGGCAGTTAATAATTTAACAAGAGCAAGGTTGATACAAAGTATCCAATACAGTTGTTTGCGAGCTCAACCCATTACAACATATGGCTGATAAAGTACATTTCACTATCGAACAGCTAGCTACAAGTTTCAAAACTCTGCAGAAGCCGCCATGATAGCTAGCTAGTTAACATTAGCAATTAAATTAACTGTATGGCTACTAATAACGACCGTTTATCGCATCTGGCTAGCTAGATAGCCAGTAAGCTAACATTAGCTAAGGTTAGTTGGTCAGTTAACCGTGCCAGATAAAACACATCGTTACTTATTATCGGAACCATATTTGGATTAAACAAAACGCATGTTAAGCATCCCAAAAATACACGAAAAGTTCGACCTGACGGTGGCTAGTTTAACGTTATATTTTAACAAACATATCAAACTACCGTTGGATAGTTAGCATCGCAAGTTAGCTTGCTTGCTAGCCTAACGTTACGATGTGTGGGAGACGCGTACTGTTGGAGCCCATTTCATCCGATTCGTTATTAGCGAATTGCGCTACAATGTGAATATCTGAAATTTAGAAACGAAAGATCACGGAGGAAACGTGGATATCCCCAACGTGCACGTTAGTCGTGCATCATTCGCTACCCCGGTAACTGAGTAATGCACGAGCGGCGAATTATTTACCTAAATAATTGTATTTCGGTTGGATTGAGACAGTGTGCGTGCTTCGGTGGTCTTCCCTCTCTCCCGATCGCCATGAAATCTGAAAAAGAGGAAGTCGCCGGTTCGTGGGGGGTCAGGCCTCCCGCCGTACCAGTGTACACAACGTGTGACGGACAGGCAGAGTGCGAGGCATTGGTAGGAGGGGAAGGCAGAGCGCCCTCAACTTCCACGGCGGTGGTCAAACAGTGCACCCAAATCAGGGTTGCCAGGTCCAGCTAAAATGTATATCCAATGACCTTTGAAAACCTGACACAAGGCCTGAAAACTATGGACGAATTATTTTTTTTGCAGCAAGAGGAGTTGACACATTTGGCCCTGCTTCGAGGACATCATCACTTTTATACAATGGGTTACCAACATATTCAAATAAATTATTTATATATATATTTTTTTTATTCATACAATTTCATCCTTCCACAAGATCTTGACCCGACACAAATCTAAGGTTGCTACCCAAGCCCTCTGGTCAGTCGTTCGGTTGCCAGAGACACGACCCAGTCGATCAGTTGTTCTGTGGTCGCGACCCAGTCATTTGTTCTTAATGATCTATTGCCATACTGGCTGGCAACGTTCTTATCCCTTGCTTGCTAGCTAGCCAACTACGGCTAATTTACAGTAAGGTCAAAAAGTGCAGCAAGAATAACAGCAAAGTAGCCGTATTTGTATTTGTTTAAGCTGTTTTCTAGAGACATTTGGATATCCATAATTATGAGCTAATGAGGCGCAATTTCGCCTGGTCAGAGGAGCTAGCCAACAACACAGCTAACACAACCACTTCAAACATAAGTTTTTCAATTGACATTTATTTGTATATATCCATAAACATTATGCTAGCTGATTCATGATGTTGACTAGCTGAAAAACGCTGCCTGCCTGTCTGTTTCATCTCGACTCCCTACACATTCATTTCTATGGGACGGATAGAGATCAAAGTTGAATATTGAAACAATGTTGCAAAATGTCGGACAGACAAACAGCAAGGTTTATACAAATCTCCGCTGTTGTTTTTATTGTGGAGATCAAGTTTATAAAGTGCCTGGCTGGGCTGACGAGACAGTGGATTGCACCGTCAGATAGGAACAGGGTAAATGGGCATTTTAAAGTCACATATTTAGCCGGTGGTAACTTGTGGAATAGACATCGACTGGGATTTGGTCTTAACAAACCAGCATTCAGGATTGGACCCACCGATTGTATAGTTAGGCAATAAGGTCTGAGGGGGTGTGGTATATGGCCAATATACCACGGGTAATGTCTGTTCTTACAACACAACACAGAGTGCTAGGACACAGCCCTTAGCTGTGGTATATTAGCCATATATCACAAACCCCCCGAGGTGTCTTATTGATATTATAAACTGGTTACTAATGTAATTAGAGCAGTAAAAATAAATGTTTTGCCATACCCATGGTCAGCCAATCAGCATTCAGGGCTCGAACCACCCTGTTTATAATTATCCAATAAATCCTTTTTCCATAATGTTAGCGAGCAAATTAAGAAGGAATATTGATGTAATTTTTAACAACCTAGGCTAAGAATCAAAATTCTGTTTCCATCAAAATAATAATTCTTGCAAATTTATGAATATGTCGCAAGAGAAAAGATAAATCACCCGTATTAAACTCTCCAGATCATTTTCCATCAATGGATGTCAATTTAGCTCGTTTTGACTGCTATGAATAATCATAAACTGGTTACCAACGTAATTGGGACAGTAAAAAGTATGTTTTTGTCATTCCCGTGGTACACGTCTGATATACGATGGCTTTCAACCAATCAGCATTCAGGGCTCAAATCACCCAGTTTATAATTGTAAATAAATCCTAATTGCGCATGTGCATAACTATAGATAAATCCGACAGGAGAGTTTGAGTGATAAAAGTTGGACAGAGGATCTGTGCAAGAAACACTTTCAATATATATTTATTGTATCAAATGTTAGGCTACAGTAGTCTGCAATGGCATAGAAATTAATAGCCTACTTGATGGACAACAGATGCAAATGTAGCCTATCATTCTCCACATTTAATGTCATTTTAATTGTGGACTTTTTCCCACAACACAAGCACAAGTTCCTTAACTTACGTTTTAAATTTCCACTTGTGCAGCGCTCCAGATCCTAAAACTGAGCATGAGTAAAACCCTTCGCTTGATACTGTTATCCATAAGAAAAGTCGACATTAGAATGCAGTTTACATTAAACCACCTCTGAGCGAATTCATCTATAGAGCTCCAGTGCACCTAGTCATTTTCCAGTGCTATGTTGCCATTATATCAGTTCTAGTGCATTAATATGTTTTATGGAAAAAGGGTGTCTCCATAAGGAATGAAAATATGAACGGAACATGCAACAATTTCAAAGATTTTACTGAGTTACAGGTCATATAAGGAAATCCGTCAATTGAAATAAATCACAATGGGCATCAGGATCTCGTCACGGTATCTCTGTGCATTCAAATTGCGATCGATAAAATTAAATTGTGTTCGTCGTCTGTAGCTTATGATTGCCCATACCAGAACCCCACCACCATGGGGCATAACCCCACCACCAACATCAATATACCGCTCGCCCACACTACACCATACACGTGGTCTGCGGTTGTGAGGCCGGTTGGACATACTGCCAAATTTTCTAAAAAGACATAGGAGGCGGTTTATGGTAGATAAATTCATATTAAATGATCTGGTAACAGCTCTGGTGAACATTCCTGCAGTCAGCATGCCAATTGCACGCTCCTTCAAAACTTGAGACATCTGTGGCATTGTGTTGTGTGACAAAACAGTACATTTTAGAGTGGCATTTTATTGTACCCAGCACAAGGTGCACCTGTGTAATGATTTTGCTGTTTAATTAGCTTATTGATATGCCACACCTGTCAGGTAGAAGGATTATCTTGGCAAAGAAGAAATCAAAGTAAAATGGACAATATGCAATGGGAAATCACAACTGTTGTCCATGAGTTTCATCCGGTTGTCCTGATCAGTGATTTCAAGTTTGTATCGTCAATGTTTTAACAAGCTGATCATAAGCTGATCACGATAACTCCTGATAAAACTGGGTAGCTGATATTCATAGCTTAAATAGACAAATTGATTCGTCACAGGAATCAGGACTACTAAAGTCAATGCAATGGCCTGTTTTTAAAGTGGTAGGTTTACCACATAGATTGGCATTCATAAAATAATATTTCTGTCAACACTGTAGGCTACACCTCAGTAAGCACAGACCAACTCTGACGCCTTTTGGACTTCTTTTTTTGGTGCAGTTCCGGACCGGCCTTGATTTCCACATGCACAAACATTGGTTTTTGGTCCGATTCGGACCAAATCTGAACCAATCATAGATGTCTATGTTTGGTTCAGATTTTGTCCGATCTGGACCAACCTTGATTTGGCCCAAACATGGATGTCTATAAATGACTTATTTTCAACTTTCATTCAGAACCAAAAATCTGCCTGATTTCAATGTCCGGAAAATACATATTTCCAACCTCTGTAAAATACAGTTGAAGTCGGAAGTTTACATACACTTGGGTTGGAGTCATTAAAACTTGTTTTTCAACCACTCCACAAATTTCTTGTTAACAAACTATAGTTTGGCAACTCAAACATCTACTTTGCGCATGACACAAGTAATTTTTCCAACAATTGTTTACAGACAGATTTTTTAACTTATAACTCACTGTATCCCAATTCCAGTGGGTCATAAGTTTACATACACTAAGTTGACTATAAAAGCTTCTGTTAGGCTAATTGACATTATCTGAGTCAATTGGAGGTGTACATGTGGATGTATTTCAAGGCCTACCTTCTAACTCAGTGCCTTTTTGCTTGACATCATGGGAAAATCTAAAGAAATCAGCAAAGACCTATGAAAAAAATTGTAGGTACCACGTTCATCTGTACAAACAATAATACGCAAGTATAAACACCATGGGACCACGCAGCCGTCATATCGCTCAGGAAGGAGACACGTTCTGTCTCCTAGAGATGAACGTACTTTGTGTTGAAATGTGCAAATCAATCCCAGAACAACAGCAAAGGACCTTGTGAAGATGCTGGAGGAAACAGGTGCAAAAGTATCTATATCCACAGTAAAACGAGTCCTATATTGACATAACCTGAAAGGCCGCTCAGCAAGGAAGAAGCCACTGCTCCAAAACTCCCATAAAAAAGCCAGGCTACGGTTTGCAACTGCACATGTGGAGAAATATCGTACTTTTTGGAGAAATGTCCTCTGGTCTGATGAAACAGAACTGTTTGGCCATAATGACCATTGTTATGTTTTGAGGGAAAAGGGGGAGGTTAGCAAGCCGAAGAACACCATCCCAACTGTGAAGCACGGGGGTGGCAGCATCATGTTGTGGAGGTGCTTTGCTGCAGGAGGGACTGGTGCACTTCACAAAATAGATGGCATCATGAGGTAGGAAAATGATGTGGATATATTGAAGCAACATCTCAAGACATCAGTCAAGAAGATAAAGCTTGGTCACAAATGGGTCTTCCAAATAGACAATAACCCCAAGCATACTTGCAAAATGGCTTAAGGACAACAAAGTCAAAGTATTGGAGTGGCCATCCCAAAGCCCTGACCTCAAACCTATAGAAAATATGTGGGCAGAACTGAAAAAGCGTGTGCGAGCAAGGAGGCCTACAAACCTGACTCAGTTACACCAGCTAATTTATTTTTGATTTAACCTTCATTTAACTAGGCAAGTCAGATTCTTATTTACAATGACGGCCTACCCCGGCCAAACCCTAACCTGGACAACTTGTACACACCACCCTATGGGACTCCAAATCACAGCCAGTTGTGATACAGCCTGGAATCGAACGAGGGTCTATAGTGATGCCTCTAGCACTGAGATGCAGTGGCTTTGACCACTGCGCCATTCGGGAGCCCAAAATTAACCTGATTTTAAAACATCTGCAAAATACTTACTTATCAAGGTCCGGAAAATATGCCTTTTCAATGTTCTCGAATGTTCAATGTTCTCGAAATGTTCAATGTTCTCGAAAATATGTATTTTAAACATTTTAAACATATGGTAAATACCTTTACACATTCCATTCAGAACCTAACGTCAACTTCTGGAAAATACGTATTTTATACGTCTTTTCAATGTCATTTTGCTTACTGGGACTATTCTAGTTTTTTGAGGGGCAGCATTTTTTGGTCTTGCGTATGGCGGCGGAATGGCACACACACCCCTTCACCCCTCAACCCTCTCTACCTTTCACTCACTCAGTAACAGCCTGCACACTGCCTTATAGTCAGCCGCAGCAGTTCACAGTGAAATACATTAGAAGTAGCCCAAAAAACAGACACCCGCGACCAATCCGCGACATCGTTTTCAAAGTAGCCTAATTGTTGGAAAACTGCGGACATAGCAACACTGCACCCAATGACGTTCTCCATATTATGTGTTCAAGTTGATGATATATTGAAGAAACTATTACGATTTATCATGCAATGTTCTTTGCAGCTAATTCTATATTTTTTACTGGGTCACGGATCTCTGTAAAGTTATAGAATATAGAGCAATGCATTGTTATATTGTCTGTGTTTTACCTTCCTACATATCTTACAGGAATTAAATAACTTTATATCTCAATGATTTGTCCAACCTTTAGAAAGTTTAGATAGCTCAGTGTTGACCGCCAGGTGACAGTATATAGTCAATAATGTCCCCTATCCTCTCAGGACTAAGGCAACATTTTCTCGAGTGGATGTTTTCATGTTGACATAATCTGGTCATCCCATTTGACTCCTATCAATATGCAAACCCAACACATCTTAAAGGGATAGTTCACCCAAATTATACTGTACAAACATATAAATGCAACATGCAACAATTTTAACGATTTTACTGAGTTACAGTTCATATAAGGAAATCATTCAATTGAAATTATTTCATTTCACATGACTGGGCAGGGGCGCAGCCATGGGTGGGCCTGGGAGGGCATAGGCCCAACCACTGAGGAGCCAGGCCCAGCCAGTAAGGACAAGTTTTTCAACACAAAAGGGCTTTATTGCAGACATAAATACTCCTCATTTTCATCAGCTGTCTAGGTGGCTGGTCTCAGACGACCCCGCAGGTGATGAAGCCACATGCAGAGGTCCTGGGGACCAGCGTGGTTACACATGGTCTGGGTTGGACACACTGCCAAATTCTTTAAAACTACGACATTGGAGGCGTATTATGGTAGACAAATTAACATTAAATGATCTGGCAACAGCTTTGGTGGATATTCCTGCAGTCAGAATGCCAATTGCACGCTCCCTCAAAACTTGAGACATCTGTGGCAATGTTAGGTGAAACATGGGATCAACACTTTATATGTTGCGTTTATATTTTTGTCCATTGTACAAATTGGTTTCCCTACCCTGTAAGCATTACGGACAAGGTGTGACAGCAATCCACGTTTTGGTTATCAATGGGGAGTGTGCATTCTTCTCTTGATTCCGCTCTGTTCAAGTTTATTTGCCACAGGTCTGTGAATCTGTGCATGACAGTAGGCTGTTCGAGATTGCGCAGATTGAATATGCACTGTTCCAAAATGTCACATTTGGGTTTGTATGGTCATGAAAAGTCATATGAATTTGTTTCAAACCTGTTTTTAATGTAATTCATGAAATCACACTTTTAAATATGATCAACCAATAAAAACAACTACATATCAGCCATTATCGTTTTGACCCTTCAGTGTATGTCTGTGAAGCTGCCTTTTGTGCACCAGTGCGAGTGGCCCGTTGCCCGAGCAGCAGGTATACAATAATGACAGACTAACTAGATCGTCAATTCAAAACATAACTTGTAGCAGTTATCTCGCTAGTTAACTATAGCTAACTAAGCATGTGCATAGATCTCCCCTGAAAAATCCATATTTGAGCTTTATATATTAACACGTCTAGTTAGAGACAGTACATTGAAGTAGCCTAACTTATCCATTTCACCCATGATTTATTGAATGAGGGAATAACTTTATTAAGACCATAGTATTAACCACATTGTAGCCTAAAAATCAGCTCCTCAACAGGACCTTGATAAGCAGACTTGGGTGTTTCCGGGCTGGATCAAAAGCCAAGCATGCACACCCAGAAGCTCTCCAGATGGAAGGTTGACCACATGTTGACAACATGTGACAAACAGTGCAGTTCTATGTGGGGGGCTAAGTGCCTTGATCAAGGGCACAATGGCATGGGATCAGACACAGCAGCTTTCCAGTGCCGATAATGCTTACTTGTTCATTCATGTAGGCTATAAGTCATGAAAAGTTGGTTAAAAGTCATGGAAAATGTGTCTAAACCATTAGCAGTGAATAATCAGAGGTCTCTATAGCTATAGCATAATGTCATTTGTGAATTTTGGTGAACGTAGTCTAATGGACCGACTTGGAAAGACAGCTCCTGCACTTATTCCATCCCAAGTCAAGCACGGCTTATGTTCAAATCATCTATAGGTTACTTTTTTTGAGCTTCAAAATACATTTTTAGATACTTTCAGATGATTTGGACATAATGCGTGAAATAAGCTAATATCGGTCCTATGACTAGAATGGGACTTGTGCCAGAAATGCTAAAATAATATCATTTGGAAGCTAAACCAAATATGGTGGATAAATAAGATATTGTAGTTTATGTGGGTGTGGGGGCAATAAGTAGACCATTTCTATTTCAAATCTTCAATCGTTGATTAAGACAGGTGGGTTCACTCCCAAGTGCCGCATGTCATGAAGACACCCTGTCTCGATCAATGAGATAAGATTTGAAACAGACAATCTGTAGGCAGACACTGTTTGATTACTTCATGGAGAAACAAATCATTTTAATAAATTCAAACAAACCCCCTGCAACTGGACACAGACATTTTAGAAGGTACATGTATGGCCAAATCGAGAATGAAGATAGTATCACCAAATCAAGGCTGGTCGAAAATTCTTTATGCTGCTACTCCAAACAGTACCTATCCAGTAATGGCTAATGGAGCATCACAATAGCCCGTTATCATTTGCTAAACCAAAGCATGGATTCCCGTCATACCTTGTCCATAGACTGCTTAGAGGGTAATGAAACCAATATGTAATTTTATAATTTGGGTGAAATATTCATTAAAAAAAATCTCCCATTGAATGAAACACAGGACAAGGGGGGGTTTCTTGCAAAATTATTCTCTAATAAACTTTATTTGTACACAAATTGTGTAAGAGGACAACTTCCATCTGAAAACATACAATACAAATTTTCTCCAAAAGGCCACCAATCCTTTGCATCGCTACTGGTTTCTTCTCACACAAAATGGTTTCCACCTGACCACTGTACAGTACATTATTACATTGTGCCCTATAGGATCCAACTGCAGCAACGAGTCAATTATTCAAGTCCTATTACAGTGCAAGTGTGATCTGTTCATTAGTGGGAAACAGAGAATGGAGACCAAAGAAATAGAATGTAGAATCTAGGTTCCATTTCTATGGGCGACCAAGGCGAAAACATCTGGATGTTATGAACAAAAAACGGCAACAGCTTATTTTTATAGTGAGCTTAAGGCATGAATGTACAATGTTGATTTCATCCAATGATGGATAAGTGGTTTGGAGAACAAATGAATGCATTATTGTCCAAGAAATATGGGGAAAGGAAGCAGTAAAGATCCATTCGCCAGCTGAGGAAAGCCCTCTGTTTCCCTTTACTGGTGTGGGTATTCCACAGGGCCAAATCAAAAGCATCAGAAAGTAGTAATAAACCCATGAAAACAGATGTGTGTGCAGGCTTCTGCTTGTGTAACAGTTTCAGAGGCCTTCGATCAGCAACGCAACTGACCATACTTTCAGAAATGTACAACGGCGACAGGAGTGATAATGGTATTTATCAGTCGTACACCAACTATCCAGATTATTAAAAACTGCCTATTTTGTACCTTCAGAATTCATCATTTCATAGCCTTTATCTCCATTGGGTTTCTGGGTATACACATTTACCCATAAGAGTATGGTCACGCAGAATTACATTGTCCCAAAATGCTGAATAACACAAGGTTGTCAAAGTTACTCTAGCATCACAATAATGGTAATATTGATTCTTATTAGTCTACAGTCAGCCAGTGATATGAAGGGTCCCTGGTGTGGCCCCTAGGAAGGCAGCAGGTTCCTGAGGGCTCAGCCAGGGGTGTGCATTAGTTTATTTTACCTTCATTGAAAACATTTACATAAAGTGTGTGTGTGTGTGTGTTGTGGATATGATTATGAATATCAATCACACAGAGAGCACCAGGGACCTCTTTCAGTTCTCCTCAATGAGGTTCAAGTCCAGTTCTGTGCAGTCTCTTTCAAACACACTCTGCTGTCCAGCCTCTAGCACACCCATATGTATTTTCTCTTCCTCCTCCTCACTTTCACTCAGCGGTCCAATGCTGGTTCTTCCCAGGAGGTCTGCAGGTGAAAAGGTTCCTCTGAAGTCCCCTAAAACAGGTTCCAGACCAATGCAGACGGCCGCTCCACACACCAGGGGCTCCCCACTACGAATCTAAAACACAGGACATGGAAGAAAACAATAAATACAGCATCTTCATAGTGCAACTTTTTATTTATTATATATATATATATTTATTTTAAATCTGCTTTATATGAAACTAATAGGCATACAACTGCAACAGCTTTTAGTATTTTCCATGGTTATTCAAAATACCACGTTGAGAACCTCAATGTCCACCTAAGGACGGTCTATGAAAATCATATGCAAATGTATCAGACTGTCTGGACAAATGTTCTGGCTATTTCCTCATCCTGCACCGAGACCCCAGCCAGAGCTAACTTTGTGCAGTCCCTTCATCTTTTTACACCAGAAAGGCAGCCATTTCATAAACCACCACCCACCATCTTAAAACATGACAAGGACACACAGAGCCAGCTGCAAAACCCAGCAGCAGCTTCAGTCACACCCCCAGGTCCAATGCCCAGAAGGCCATAAAAATGAACTGGGGGTGAGAGAAAATCGCAAAAGAGAAAGGAGAAGTGATGACATCACTCCTCAGAACAGGAAGTCAGTAGTGTTGCTCAAATCCAGTGGTTAAATATAGATGGCTGGGTGGTGGTGGATGTCCATAGGGGCAAGCAATTGGTTATGGGCATGCATCAACGAACGGACACAGGAATGCAAGGGTCAGCCCAAAAACACACATACACGCTGGGTCAGGGCAGTGAGGCTACATAGCCAGGCAGCACAGTCCCAACACCACTCCCTGAACCCAAATCCAGACTGGTCTGGCTGGGACAGGAATGTGAGAGCGGTAGTTCTGTCTCATGAGGGGAGAGCGATTCAGAGAACCAGAGAGCCAGAGGCCCATTTCTCCTCGCTAATGATCCCAACATAAACACTTTGGTCTATGGGGAGAGGCAGGAGAGCTGGGGGGGCCGCTTTAGGCCTCCAGCCACTCACAGGCAAATGAAGTTTGCTCTGACTAAAGGACAACTATGAGCAGTTTCTACTAAAATGGTGCATGCTATGCATTTTTGGCTCTATATATTGCATTTATCTTATTTAATAGGCCTTAAAACTGATGTACATCCCATCCAGCGCACCTGAGTCATCTTGCTGAAGTCAAGGCCGGGCCTGGTGTAGTTGGGGAGCGTGTCTGGGTCATGGCGTCGCTTCAGGCCGGGCTTACGTAGATCACAGGGCTGAGAGTGGCAGCGTGGGAGACGGAGGGGCAGGACACGCCTTGAGGACGATGGGGTACTACAGGCCGAGGAGGGAGTAGGGGAGGGGGCCGGGACCTCCATCCCAATGTAGCGACTGGCTAGAGCTGGAGAGGGCTGGGGGGGCAGGATGTGCACAGGGGACAGAGAGAAGCGGCGCTGCTGCAGGGGCCGACAGGAACTCAGCGTGGCCGGGGAGGAGGAGCAGGAAGAGGGGAATAAGCCTGTGCAGCTCTCCCTGGGCGGGTCATAGTGGTCCCAGGAAACACTCCAAGGGATAGGGGAGTCCGGGGACAGGGCCAGGCTGAAGAAGGTGGGACTGGAGGAGGAGTGCAGGGAGGAGGTGAGGGAGGCGCTGGGGCCTCGGAGGGGTACGGAGCCCACCAAGGAGCCAACTCCCATGCCGGCCACCCCCCCACCACTGTGGCAGCGGCGCTTGACGGGGGTCCAGATCTTGGAGGCGCTGGGGCGCCAGGGGGTGCGGTAGCGGGACAGGTCCTCAGGGACGGACAGGGAGCGACAGTGGCGTTTGGGGGGAGGAGGGGGCAGCGGCGGGGAGTTCTGTAGGGACATGTTTGTCGCAGAGGTCCTGGGGAGAGGGGTTCCTAGGGGGTCCAGGGAGGACAGGACAGAGGCGGCATCCTGCAGATGGTTCTTGGAGGATGGGAACATAGACCAACTGCTCTCTGTGGAAGTGAAACAAACCAAAAACATGACTCAATGTTGGCCCTTCCAAGTTAATGATTTAGCGGGAGCTTTGAATGAGACAACTTTATTGAAGTTCAAGGAATTAATGGATCCTTACCTGGAGTCAACCCATACCCACGCCAACACACCGTGGGGCTAGAACCCACTTCAGGCAACGACTGAAACAAAGCAACGAAGATAAGGGATTTATAGCAATGGTAATTCCTCATAGAAGAGCTACAAAACAGCCAGTCTGTATCACATGGCATGCTCACCACATTAAGAGAGAAAGCCCTGCGATAAGGGGGCTCCTCCAGATTCTGTCTGCGGAGCTGCTCTGTGATGAGCGTCACCATGGTGACACACTGATGCCAATGAGGAAGGGGTGGCGCTTGTCAGTCAGACTGCTGGGGAGGTTAGATGTGTCCCCTCCCCACCTCAACTGGCCAGACTGACCCTTCCAACCTCACTGAGAGAATGTCATCAACAGCTTCATCATCTCATCTGAACAGGGAAAGAGTAAGCAGAGCATCCACATTTTAATGCCGAGTAGTAGACCATATTCAAGAGTTATTTTACCAGGGATTGGAATAGCACATCAATCTGAACATCATGGATAAAGAATGATTGGGTGTGCAAGTCAATTTCCTGTTTAATCCCACAGCTTTGCGTTGGGTAATACCAGGAATGTGCCTGTGTGCACGAATCATAAAGTGGCAGGATACTTACTGTACTTGGAATCTGTTCTCCCTCTTACAAGCATGCAACACTCACGTACAGATATTTGGACACCGTTTTGTGAGAAGACCAAAAGGAGGAAGAGTGACCACCGCCCTAATGAGTGTTCTATAACTCTTATCTGGTAAGGCAGGAGACAGACTAGGACATAGGCTAGCTCCTGCCTCAGAGGAAAGGTACGCAAAGTAACAGCAGAAGTGCAACCTCAAAAAGCGATGATGTTAAGAACACTAATCCGATACATTGCAGAAAACATTCATTTTCTTTGTGAGAATACAAACAAAATAATTTATTTGCTGCACAGATGTAGAGTTCAGGGCAATACCAAGGCACATTATAGTCAAGTGGGTCCAATTCAAAGTGAGTGCTAATAGTGTGGCCCTTGTAGAGGGCTGTGAGGAGAATGGAGGGGGAGGGAGAGCGAGAGGAGGAAAAGAGGGGGAGGATGGGGGAAGTGTGTGAAACAGAGGGGGATTGGGGCCATAGGCATGCCATGCCCACTCTGAGACAGACAAAAGAGGGAAGAGAAAGTGGAAAATGGGACTAGGACCTTAAAATGACCAAGGCACAGAGAAAACAAAATATGCATAAAAGGACCCGAGCACAACTAAGCACCATGCAGTGACAAGCAAAACAAAGGTGCCAGTTAGTGTTGTTCGCTGACACATTCCACACCATGCACCCCCCCCCCCCCCATGCAAATGCCAGAGTCAGTCAGCTTTAAAACAAACGTAACAGTTATTGAAACTAGACACACCCTATGGGAACACACTGATTCTCTGCTATACAAAGTCCCACACCAAATAAGACCGGCCCAGATACAACACTTGACTAGTCATTGCAACCTTTGCACTGTTCTGTATAAATATTGTGCACAACGAAACCAAAAGTTATAAAACCAACAATTGATAAACCACTTCCAACTGCCTATGCAGTCATCCCAATGTGGGTGACAAGAGGACTCTCATTTTGGGAACTATGGGGAGTTTCCACCACCTACTAGCCACTGTTGCTTTAAGTGCTTAGGGGCTGTGTGGCCTACAGGGACTTGGTTTCCATGTGGCAAGTTAATTCTACAGCACATGAAAAACGCAACACTAAATACAAGTCAAAAGCTGGTGGCATGGACGAGCCATTTGACAGATAAGCTAACTTAATAAGTTCCATGACTGGACTTAGTTTGTGGGAGAATCATCACTAACACACGTTACATGTCAAACCTATCAAACAGTTACAAATGCTAGTGATTAAAACGTGAATGGTAATGTTAATCATAAGAAGTTTGGTTTAAATGGCACACGTGTTCCACTCACTGACAAACCCATACAGTTAACCTAACGGAACCTCAACATGTTTCGAAAGACGTTAAAGTTTGCTTGCAACTTAGCAGGCAACTCTTTTTGGAAGTTAACAAAGCAAAGTCTCAAATCAATAATAGGAGTGCTTGGTAAACCGAGATACTTGTGGTCAACTCTGAGGTCTCCATCTTCTGATCTAGCTACTTAGTTACCAGCTAGTAACTACTTACCTAGTAGTAGGCAAGCTAGCCTACTAACGCTACAACAAATGTGATCTTGACCAATTGGATTGTTGCAAGCTAATATGAATAGGCTAACTAGTAGCAATAAGGCATGGTGACCGTTAGCAAGCAACTTACAAATGTATGACATTAAATTTGGTCATCATCCCAAATACGAGGCTTAGAGGCTAATGATAGCTACGAAAGCAATTAGCTAGTTACCGTTAGCCAGCAGCAATACGGTCTGTGCGGTGGGCCAACCAGGCAGCTGGCTAGTAATTAAACGTAACAGTTTGCAAGTGCTGACAAACTAGCCGGTCAGTCTTGACTAACAAATTGCAGTATCACCACAAGCATATATAGCTAAGCTAGTGGTTATTCATTTGGCCTACATTAGCTGTCCAGGTCAGATAACGTTAACTTGACAGCCACCTAGTTAGCTAGCAAGCCGACTCAAGTCTAGCTAACTTTAGCTAGCATGAACATTCAGCCCGTGGGAACTGACAGTCTGGCTCATCACTCCGCTAGCAATTATTAGCTAGTTTGCTATGTTGTCATGCTTACGCAGCTAATTGTCAGCGTATCTGAATTTATTTACATATCGGTATAAGAAATGTAGCTTAAAACGACGTTGATTATTGACAGCAACACAAGACTGCTTCGTAGCTAGCTCGATGATTAATTTACCTGCCCACCTTGTCTCCTTAGCAACCGAAAGCAGCACGGGGTAGTTGATGGCCTTGCACTGAATATATAGCCATCGGAACAAACCATTAAAAAGGGGTGGTTGAAACGTCTAACATGCGTGTATCTCTATTATACAAAATCTATTTATACCACAATCCATCTAGGAATTAACTATATATTGTCTCCGAAATTCAATGTAAATCTTAAACGTGAAAAACGTTTAGCTTTTTAATTCTTTAAAATCACCCCCCTATTGTTCTGAAAGTAGAAAAAAAACAGACAGAAAGTATTCTAAAGAAAAACGCATCGAGTACTGTACAGCATTTTTCTGCGATAATAAGTCAGCAATGTGTCGGTTGGGTTGGTCTTTGCCACTACCACAGTTTTAATTAGTCCTTTTGAAAATGAATGTGCCCGGCGAGATTCCAGCTCTCTACAAAAACATGTTTTGAACTCTGGGTAGTGTAGTTTGTCAAATTTTCGTGACGATGAGGTGCTGTGAATTAATTACAAGTTTTTGCATGGGAAAGAAACACACAAAAAGACAGACACATCATTCGTTAAAAAAAAATATATAATATTATAATCCAGAATGCGTCTACGTCATTCAGACAGACGCATGCGCAGTTATGAAAATCCACGTGATTTCTTCAGAAAGTTGTTATGACGGAAAAGACAACTAGAAACTGGAGTTTAATTTAGTAATACAAACAAAGAGAAACGCAGTGAAAATGGCGTTGGAAATGTTCAGGAAAGAAGAGACTCTTGCAATGAGAAAGAAACTGATTGGGTATGTAACTGTGTTTGACTTGGAAGAAACTCAAACTGGCAGCAACAACGCTTGGCCCTCGTATGAAATTATGCACTGACATATAAAATGGTTTAAATTATGTCTCTCCTAGGCAGTCTTGCAGACTCTTCTATTCAGACGATCCCGTGAAGATAGTCAGAGCCAGAGGACAGTATTTGTATGACGAAAATGGCAAGCGGTACTTGGACTGTATCAGCAACGTTCAGCACGGTAAGACACACATCTATAGAGCTCGCCAATTTATAGTACAACAAATTGGAAATGATATACCTCAGGATCGTTCAGCCATTCCTATGTGCAAAATTAATGGGAAATTAATAGTTTTGGAATAAAGTTAAACGCCGAAAATAAAGTCTGAGGTTAACACCGCATCATAACCTGGTAATGACCACCTGACTACAATTTATTACCTATACTCTTAGAAAAATAGGTTCCTAAAGGGTTCTTCGGCTGTACTCTTCTTGGTTCTAGGGAGAAGGCTTGTTGGTTCCACGTATAACCCTTTTGGGCTCCATGTAGAACCGTGGAAAGGGTCCTACTTACCTGAAACAAAAAAGGTTATCCTATGGGGACAGCCGAATAACCCTTTTAGGTTCTAGATAGCACCTTTGTTTCGAAGTTTACTGTAAAAAGTATTGCAGAGGATAAAGTAGGATATTGAAAACATTGTTCATTACATTTCTACTTGTTTCCATAGTCACCAATTAAAGTTAATCTGCAACATATTCTTACATTTTAAAATCGATCAAGCAATGGCAAAAACAAATCTATTATCACAATTTTTTGCACATCTGCATACCGTAATTGTTTCATAATTCACCCCACAGACATTAATTACATGCATAGAAAGACTGGGACACGGACTATATAAAGGCCCATTGTTTTATTTGATTAGTGATTCATACGAGTGGTGCGATGGGGTAGGTTGTCATCAAGGACCTCTGAGCACAGAAGGCGATCTGGAGCGTAGTGGCCCTCTTCCAGAGTCGTGCGATGGGTCAGATCTGCAGTGAAGAGAATCAGTGCATCACAACTTTATACATTTGAGATTTTAAAAGACAACTAGAAAAGGACATTCTTGATGTAACTTTGTGGACTCAGCTGGCTAAAAATATTTCCATGGTACTAGTTAAAACGATTTTGTGGCAGTTATAGCTTAGAGATGTCTTCAAAAAAGAGCAACTTGCTCATGCACATACTTTGCGTCCTTCTCCACCAAGGCGTTCAGGGGCATATTTAAAGGCTTTCCAGAAGGCTGGTGAGTGAGGGCCTATTTAAAGCCTTTTAAAGCTTTTCCATTTTCCAAAAATAAAATAAATTAATGATTGGCATAATGTGGGCATGCAGGACAGTACATAACACACAGAAAAATATATTTAACAGTCTGAATGTACTAAAAGTGGTAGCAAAGGCATGTTTGCTCCTCTGTTCCTTCATATTGAAGTGGGACATTACTTCCTTGGTCATCAATCTGAAACATTTTAAGAAAGAGGATATCAAAATTACACAGTAGTTGTATAATTACAATTTTTAACTCATCTCCAAATGATAAAGTTTTGCTTAATCCTAATACATGTTTAATATTCAAACAACTTTACATAAACACACCGCTCCATAATCCTGAGGACATTGTCCCAGACAAAGGTTCCCCCAATTGAAGACAGCTTGGCAGTCTTAAAAAAAGAATGCCAAATGCAACAATTCAAGTATGTTTAAAGAGACAATCAAATATTATCTTGTTCAAAAGTTATGTCTGTCATATCATTCCTGCAACAAACATTGTTAGAAATGGGTGCAATTGGCAAATCTAGCTACATGTTGAACTTCCATCCTATCAGGCCAGGGGCACAATGTATGAATTTATGGTTGGATCAGAATCGCCATTGTAACATTGTTGGAAATGGGTGTACAGTGCATTCGGAAAGTATTCAGACCCCTTGACTTTTTCCAAGTTTTGTTACATTACAGCCTTATTCTAAAATTGATTAAATAAACATTTTTCCTCATCAATCTACACACAAATACCCCAAAATCACAAAATGAAAACAGGTTTCTAGAATGTTTTGCAAATTTATTGCAAGTAAAAAACAGAAATACCTTATTTACATAAGTATTCAGACCCTTTGCTATGAGACTCAACATTGAGCTCAGATGCATCCTGTTTCCAGTGATCATCCTTGATGTTTCTACAACTTTATTGGGAGTCCACCTGTGGTAAATTCAATTGATTGGACATGATTTGGAAAGGCACACACCTGTTTATATAAGGTCCCACAGTTGACAGTGTATATGTCAGAGCAAAAACCAAGCCATGGGGTCAAAGGAATTGTATGTAGAACTCAAGATCTGGAGAAGGGTACCAAAAGAATTCTACAGCATTGAAGGTTCCCAAGAACACAGTGGCCTCCATCATTCTTATATGGAAGAAGTTTGGAACCACCAAGACTCTTCCTATAGCTGGCCACCCGGCCAAACAGAGCAATCGGGGGGAAAGGGCCTTGGTCAGGGAGGTGACCAAGAACCCAATGGTCACTCTGACAGAGCTCCAGAGTTCCTCTGTGGAGATGGGAGAGCCTTCCAGAAGGACAACCATCTCTGCAGCACTCTACCAATCAGGCCTTTATGGGACTGGGAGACTAGTCAGAATCGAGGGAAAGATGAACGGAGCAAAGTACAAAGAGATCCTTGATGATAACCTGCTATAAAGCGCTCAGGACCTCAGACTGGGGCAAAGGTTCAACTTCCAACAGGACAATGACCCTGAGCACACAGCCAAGACAATGCAGAAGTGGCTTCAGAGCAAGTCTCTGAATGTCCTCGAGTTGCCCAACCAGAGCCCGAACTTGAACCCAATAGAACATCTCTGGAGAGACCTGAAAATAGCTGTGCAGCAACGCTCCCCATCCAACCTGACAGAGCATGAGCGGATCTGCAGAGAAAAATGGGAGAAACTCCACAAATACAGGTGTGCCAAGCTTGTAGTGATTACAGCGAGGCTGTAATCACTGCCTTTACTGAGTAAAGGGTCTGAATACTTATGTAAATCTGCTATTTCTGTTTTTTAAATTTTAATAAAATGAAGAAGATTTTTTTTTATCTAAAGTGTTTGCTTTGCCAGTGTTTGCTTTGTCATTATGGGGTATTGTGTGTAGATTGAGGGAGGGAAAAATGGTTTAATCCATTTTAGAATAAGGCTGTAAGGTAAAAAAAAATTTGGAACAAGTCACGGTGTCTGAATACTTTCCGAATGCACTGTAATGTTTGAGTGAGCGAGGAGAATGAGCAAGAGAGAAATGTGAGAAACTATACATGACTCAGCAAGGGAGGTGTCTGTTGATCAGGACACAGGTTTTGCAACTGAAAAAAGGGGGAGTTAAAATTGTATTTTATTTGCTTTACAAACATATGTTATTAGAAGCAGTGCTATTTCAATTGGATTTACTTACACTACACTCTTAGGAAAAAAAAGGTTCCAAAAGGGTTCTTCGGCTTTCCAAAGGGTTCTTCTGCTGTCCCCATAGGAGAACTCTGTTTGGTTCCAGGTAGAACCATTTTGCGTTTCAGGTATAACCCGTTTGCGTTCCATGTAGAATCCTCTGAGGAAAGTGTTCTACATGGAATTCAACATAGTTCTATCTGGAACCAAAGGGTTCTACCTGGAACCAAAAAGTGTTCTTCAAAAGGTTTTCCTATAGGGATAGCCGATGAACCGTTTTAGGTTCTAGATACCACCTATTTTTTTTAAAGTGTAAGATTAGGCAATCATGGGAAACTGAATAGCATGTCTCTTGGGTAATCCAGTCTCAGTGAGACCTAATCCAGAGTAAAAAAGTATCAAACAGAAGACAAAATAACATCTAGCACACAACTTACTGTCAATGACTATGGGTTTAAGGAGGGGTGGTTCTGCTCTCTCCTTTACATTTACATTTACATTTAAGTCATTTAGCAGACGCTCTTATCCAGAGCGACTTACAAATTGGGTTTCACTGGGATGTGGCAGAATAGGTCACTGGTAACTGTTGTAGACCCCATACATTAAGTCATTGACATGTTTCAGGAGCTGTAAAGACAAAGACGAATCATGATTAACCATTGCCTAAGCTCTTCACTAAGTTAGACTTAGCCTAGCAAGTACATCGACCATGTTCTTCAGCAATCTGGCAGTGAGGCAGATGGAGAGAGTGATAGACAACAAAACATAGGCTAATTACATTTCTTAGTCAGCAGGCTGGGTAACTTCAGTACTCCTTCCCTTTGTTCACTCCTCCATCCTTCCAAGCTAGAAGATTCCTGCAAAAAAAATAAAGAATCGAAAAGGCAGTTGAGAGGTGTAACATTAGAATGAGTGTAGAGGGGGAGCAGGGATAGGCAAAATGAATTGTATTGTCAAATACAAAATACACAAAAATAGAAGGATCTCTGATGAATGGGCTCCCGAGTGACCCTGGTTTAAGCATGAGGCTGTATCATAACCGGCCGTGATCGGGAGTCCATTAGGGTGGTGCACAATTGGCTCAGCGTCGTCTGGTGTATGGGAGGGTTTGGCCGGGGTAGGTAAAATAAGAATTTGTTCTTTAACTGACTTGCTTAGTTAAATAAAGGTTAAATAAAAATGAATCAAGAAAATCTTCACAACCATATTGGGGGTACACATTTAAAGAATTAAAGTACCTTACTGTCCCACACAATCAATGTTTCCTATATGTGTATTTATGTACCATCTCTCTCACACACTATACTGTACTCTATATCATCTACTGCATCTTTATGTAATACATGTATCACTAGCCACTTTAACTATGCCACTTTGTTTACATACTCATCTCATATGTATATACTGCACTCAATACCATCTACTGTATTTTGCCTATGCCGCTCTGTACCATCACTCACTCATATATCTTTATGTACATATTCTTTATCCCCTTACACTTGTGTCTATAAGGTAGTAGTTTTGGAATTGTTAGCTAGATTACTTGTTGGTTATTACTGCATTGTCGGAACTAGAAGCACAAGCATTTCGCTACACTCGCATTAACATCTGCTAACCATGTGTATGTGACAAATAAAATGTGATTTGATTTGACACACAGTACCATCTCTCTCTCACACACACACAGTCACACAGCTAGCATGACAAAATGTTGATATGACGACAATCTTTTGTATACGTGATTGTGATAACAATCATCATCTCTCTCCCCCTCTCTCATTGCTAGCATGACAACTTTGACATGACAATGTTTTCTAAAGTTATTGTGATCATCTTTCTCACACACACATTTGCTATTATTAACTGAACAGATATTCAAATGTCAATCTGTTTGCAAGCTAGCTACAACAAACACCTACAACAGGTAAAAATGAAGACTTACCATATCCATGAAGGATTAGTCAGAGAGCTAATGTTAGCTAGTTAAAATTAGCCCTGCTGAGTTAGTTAGTTAGCAAGCTAGCTAATTATTCCTTGACGTTTTTCTCCCCAACAAAATGCCCCTTTACCTACAAAAGTTAAACAATAATGCAGGAGAACAGGGACTACCACTTAGCAGTAAAATCTTTTAGAAGTTTTTTGTGTACATTTTTAGAAACTGTTGTTGTTGACTGATGTGCTCGTGCAAGCAGGCTGCCTGCACGCAGAGATCTATTACTGCGCGCGAGGCACAGATTCCCAGCCAACTTTTAACTGGAACTGATATGCCTACCTCCTTATTTAGCTACTGAAATTAAATTTTAAATTACTGCACGCATTATGTGAATTGCTTAAAGCCTTTAAGGAAAAATATAATAGCCATATTTTCAGGGTCAAATTCAGGTGCAATAATTTTAGACTAATTAGTTGTGGAAATAATTGCGATTAAAAGTAGGGTTTTATAAATCCTGGTGGATTGTAGTATGCTTTTGAAATAAAAGACAGGCCTATGTTTTATTTCTTAAATAAATAGTTAGTCATAATAGAACTTCCAAATAGAATTCAGAGAACAGAAGAAAAATGTGCAGCACAATAAACAGTACAATACACCGCAAGCTACCAGATATCATTAATTAAACAACCATTATTTCACAGTACTGCCATTTTACTGCATTTTAACAGCAGTGCATTTGTGTATGGGTATCCTGTATTATTGTGCATGTTTATCGCCTAGACCAAATATTGTGCATATAAACTTTTCAATTGGGTGAACTGTAACTACGAAAAACACTGCCATTTTTTTTTTAACCTTTATTTAACCAGGCAAGTCAGTTAATTAAGAACACATTCTGCTCCTGAATAAGTTAATCGTGCCGGATAACATGAATTGGACTGGCCCAGGTAGCAATATCCGGAGCCCAGAGTAATATTATTCTGCCCGGTCTGAATCATGCAAACCCTGCTGAAAAAGAACATTACTCTAACTGTAATAATTGTAATGCTTCTAGTGTCTTATATTCAATGGGTGCATGGCCACAAACACTATGCCCATGTTTATATAGATTGATGTCTTTTCATTGAGTAGCATATAGATAACTGGTCAGTATTTCAATCAGATTTCAACCAAAAACCAGATCTCAACCAACATAAGACTTAATTTTTTTGTTCATACGTCAAAAATACATCTTAATCTGGTTGTGATCTGGTTTTAAGACATTCCGACAAGATTTCAACTAGTAAAAGCCGTCTTTATCACGTCGTATGCCCTCTGGGTAAATGCTTCAAAATTCACCAAAAGTGACCTGATAAAGATGATCTAATAGAACAAAACGTTTAAGATTTCCTAAGCCTGTATTTACCACAGACCTTATTTTCGGCATTTATCCAACAACTCCATACTTTTTCCCCATAGGCTTTGTTCAACAAACCAACTGTTGCTCTCAATTGGTGACATTATTTTAATGCATCTGATTTTGTGAGTAATATTTTGTGAGGGCAAAGGTCACAGTCCAAAGCCCTTTGAACATTACAGTAGTGCCACAATATAATCAACATGACAGTACCTCCTAGTGGTAATTGTATGTAACGAAACGTTGGGAATGTTGGATTGTTGTTGCACCTACAGTGGGTCACTGCCATCCTAGCATCACACAAGCAGCCACGACGCAGATGGAGCTTCTGAATGCCAATTCGCGCTTCCTTCACGACAATATAGTTCAGTATGCCGACCGCCTCGCTGCCACTCTGCCCGACAAGCTGCGTGTCTTCTATTTTGTCAACTCAGGGTAAGACACCATGTCCTACAACCTATGACTTCCTCCTGAAACACAGCCCCAATGACATCCACGTAAGATATAGGAAGAATAATGTAATATGTATGTCTCCCAACAGCTCAGAGGCCAATGATCTGGCACTACGCTTGGCCCACCAGTACACCCAACATGAAGATGTCATTGTGCTTGACCAGTAAGGTTTCTCACATCACACAAAAACTACTATTAATCTCAGTGGATTTCTTCTCTAAAATGTACTTCTTCCTCTTTTCCCCCCTCTTCCTCCATACTAGTGCATATCATGGGCACCTGACTTCGCTCATCGATATCAGTCCATACAAGTTCCAGAAGCTGACAGGACAGAAAGAGTGGGTTCACGTGGTGTGTAAGAGGATAGATATAGCATGCCTCTATTTCTTTGGCGTGTGCTACAAAAAGCTAAAATTGTAATTTTCCTGTTTAATCCTTACAGGCACCCATACCAGACATCTATAGAGGTATATTCAGAGAGGACCATCCCAACCCAGCCCAGGCATATGCAGATACTGTGAAGGATGTGATAGACAAGGTGCACCAAAAAGGTCGCAAGGTACAGTAAATACAATAGGTTTTGCATGGAGAAGGAGAGTTCGAAAATAGTCTCAATTTGGACACCGAGCGGGGTGTAATGCTGATTAGTGTAGTAACAGTGTAATAACAATGTTCAGTATTGTACTAATTCTATGGATCTAATAACTCAAAACTGACTTGTAACCTACAGGTTTCTGCATTTTTTTCTGAGTCATTGCCCAGTGTTGGAGGCCAAATCCTCTTGCCCAAGGGATACTCAACTAAAGTAGCAGAGTAGGTACTGCCTCTGAGCATAAAATATTAGTGCACTATTATACTGTACCATTTTCTCATCGGTGAAGAAAAGGACGAAGAGCCAAATCGTCATTATGATAGTAAAAGTTATTGCTTTTATCTTTGACATGTGACAGTGAGTGTTGGTATCTCTCTGTCTTGACAGATACGTGCGCTCTGCAGGGGGAGTGTTTGTGGCAGACGAGGTGCAAACAGGTTTTGGGCGTGTGGGGAGCCATTTCTGGGCCTTCCAGCTGCAGGGTGATAATTTTAGCCCTGACATAGTGACTATGGGCAAGCCGATGGGCAACGGACATCCCCTGTCATGTGTAGCAACCACAGCGGAGATCGCTGGGGCCTTCACAGCCAACGGAGTGGAGTACTTCAATACAGTGAGAAACTGGTGGCTGTTACAACCTATATTCTGCCTATTAAATCATGTTAACCGTGCACAAACGTTCATATTAGGAGTCTCATCCCTAATCATGGTTTGTGGTTCTCCTGTGACTGTGCAGTTTGGCGGTAACCCAGTGTCGTGTGCCATCGGCCTAGCTGTCCTGGACGTGATTGAGAAGGAGGACCTGAGGGGGAACTCCTCAAGAGTAGGAGGACACCTATTGGACCGGCTGAGACAGCTACAGACCAAACATCCAATCATTGGAGACGTCCGGTAGGGTGCCTACGACGTGGATTATGTGAAGGGAATGTCTCTATAATAACTACTCAAATATGACCTTGCCGTCAACCTCATACTCTCTAGTCTACAGCATGATCCATTCGGAGATACTGGCTGAAGACAGTATACAATAACTGGCTTTGTGTTTACTCTTGGCAGTGGAGTGGGGCTGTTTGTGGGCTTGGAGATGGTCACCGACAAAGAACAGAGGACCCCAGCTACAGACGCAGCAGCGCAAGTTGTCAGAAGGTATGGGGTCAGACTGGTCATTCACTGCTGCGAGGCCTTGTGAAGCAACAACTATACAATCATATCAAAGTGTGTCAGTGTTTGCTGCAGTCACAATTCGGTGAAGAGTTAACACTATTCTTATTTTGGTATAAATCTTTGCATTATTTTTTAGAAGAGAACCTTTAAGCAGAAATATCCTTTGGTCTCGTCTCCCATTCCAGACTGAAAGAGGAGTATATCTGTGTCAGTACAGACGGCCCCTGGGAGAACATTGTCAAGTTTAAACCTCCCATGTGCTTCAGTATGGAGGACGCAGACTTGGTGGCAGACAGGTTACACCACATTCTCACAGGTGACTGGAACACTTACCCTATAGCCCTGACTTAATACAATACATTTACACAGTTCTATAGTATACATTTATTATACTTAAAGTAAAGGTTCACCCATTTTGAATATTATATTGTTTTTGTGCGTCTGTGAGTGATGTTCTATCGATTCCCTGGGTCATTTCATGTTTATCTGAGTTACGGGCATTCAAGCAGGCAGAAATCCGTCCTGTATGACGTAACACCGTGATAAAGTCTCTCACTGGAAGTTCATAGAAATACGACTTTTGGATCGCGAAAACATCTATCATACATGTCACATTTCAATACTGTCCAATGTCTTCTGTCAAGTGAGCCATTGATTATATTTTTGCCATATTCCTACCTCGAGAAGTATGTAATTTAACAGAGCCTAGCAAATGTTCCTATTTGTCTGCCTCTTTAGTCCAGGGTGCATTGCATAGTGCAGTTGCCAGAGATATTATAGAAAGGAGATAGGAATCCAATGAATGAAAGAACGTATAACACCCAACCCAACAGACTGTCGCCCAATTGCGTTCCCGTTGTCATGCTGCATCACGAGGATACTAAGCTAATCATCACGTAATCCCTTCTCAAAGTCAGTATATATGTCGAGAAACGTGTCTATTTTCCTAGAAAGTACGTACTGTCACGATTCCAAAGCTATACGATATTAGATAATTAACTTTCTATCTCAAACTCCCATTCACTCGAAGGAAAGCGCCCCTTGTCCCGTGCGGCTTATTGACGTAGCATGGGCAACGTTTTCTATCTGATCAAAAGTATTTTGCCGTTGCAAATGTTAGACTCCACTCTGTTTTTTTATTTCACCTTTAACTATGCAAGTCAGTTAACGACGCTGGGCCAATTGTGCGCCGCCCTATGGGACTCCCAATCATGGCCGATTGTGATACAGCCTGGAATCGAACCTGGGTCTGTAGTGACACCTCTAGTTTGAGATGCAGTGCCTCAGACCGCTGCGCCACCGTGAGGCACAACAATCTGCAGGTTGAACATGGTGAAATTGTAGACTCCTAAATTAATAGTGCAGTTTAGTCGATTTTACAGCGAACTAGCTACTTTACATGCTGATATTGTCTTTGGTACTGTGGGTAGCTATGTTTGCTATGTAGCTAGCTAGCCAGCTAGCCCATAGAAAGCATTGCGTTGTGGATTTTGTAGTCGACTGGAGCTGCAAAAGATTTCCACAACAATTTTCCATGTTGCTGCCAACCTTATTATAACGCCAAAATGAAACATTTGTTCACAAAAAACATTGTTCTCACAGTGATATTTAACACTGTAAATTAAAAGAATGAGTGATTTTGGGTGGATTTTTCCTTTAAGGAGACAAGAATACCCAGTCTTTTTAACCCAACTTAGACTCTACCACTGCAGTGTTTGCGGAACTGAAGGTTCAGGGAGCCTGCACCGACCCGATTCGTATATCTGCCGACTTCTGAACTGGGCCAATGGCAATTACACAAGTCTTAACAGATCCATACTACACACCACCTAAGCAGGTGTGTAGGGACCTGTTGACAATTCTACTTTTCCTTTTCAGACATGGAGCGCAGTCATCAAAAACTGGACAGTGGAGATTTAAGGTTTGTACAAACCTGTAGAAAGATTTAATTGCATCAGACAGTAAGAATTGGTCACAATCAAGAGTCAGAGGTAGTGTTGTTGATAGTGTGATGTACTCCTCCAGGAGATTTCACTAACCGTTAAAAGTGCATTTCTCAGACATTGGATTTCATAGGGCAGAGCATTGAGGCCCGTATCTACAAATGTCAGAGGAGAAGTGCTTATCTAGGCGCAATAGTTAAGGGCACTGTACTGCAGCGCCAGCTGTGCCACCAGAGACTCTGGGTTCGCGCCCAGGCTCTGTCGTCACCGGCTGTGACCGGGAGGTCCATGGGGCGACGCACAATTGGCCTAGCGTCGTCCGGTTTAGGGAGGGTTTGGCCGGTAGAGATATCCTTGTCTCATCGCGCACCAGCAACTCCCTGTGGCAGGCCGGGCACAAGGCACGCAAACCAAGGTTGCCAGGTGCACGGTGTTTCCTCCGACACATTGGTGCGGCTGCCTTCCGGGTTGGATGCTCGCTGTGTTAAGAAGCAGTGCGGCTTGGTTGGGTTGTGTATACGAGGACGCATGACTTACAATCTTTGTCTCTCCCGAGCCCGTACTGGAGTTGTAGCGATGAGACAAGATAGTAGCTACTAACAATTGGATACCACGAAATTGGGGAGAAAAAGGAGTAAAACATTTTTTTTAAAGAACAAAAACAAAAAGGCTACACTGATCCAATATTGGCATTCCTACTTTGTGGCGTTTTGTGGATACGGTCCTAGAACTTGCATCTTTCGCTTTACAGACGAACTGGAGTCATCTTGGAGGAAGACAAGGGAAGGAATGCAGAAGTATTCAACACAACCAATCTCACAGATCCATACCACAATTAAGGATACATTTTTTTTTTTAAATCATTAAGATTACACTACTAGATCTAACAACACAAGAATGGTTTGTGACAGTTCATGAAGTGGAATTAGTGACTGCTTTTGATTCTGCATGAGGGATAAGAGAAACGGTGACATATGCAACAGAAAGGCAATACATTTGTACTATAACACAATGTACATATGAATTTTGATCCTCCTCGCATTTTACCTCCCTGTGGAAATACAGTGCATTCGGAAAGTATTCAGACCCTTTGACTTTTTCCACATTTTGTTACGTAACAGCTTTATTTTATCTACATCTACATACAATATCCCATTTTGATCATTTAAAGAAAATTAAAACCAGAAATACTTTTACATAAGTATTCATACCCTTTGCTATGAGACTCGAAATTGAGCTCATGTGCATCCTGTTTCCATGAATAAACCTTGATGTTTCTACCACTTGGAGTCCACCTGTGGTAAATTAAATTGATTGGACATGATTTGGAAATGCACACACACCTGTCTATGAGGTCCCACAGTTGACAGTGCATGTCAGAGCAAAAACCAAGCCCTGAGGTCAAAGGAATTGTCTGTAGAGCTCCGAGACAGGATTGTGTCGAGGCACAGATCTGCGGAAGAGATTTCTGCAGCGTTGAAGGTCCCCAAGAACACAGTGGCCTCCATCATTCTTAAATGGAAGAAGTTTGGAACCACCAAGACTCTTCCTAGAGCTAGCCTCATGGAGGTGACCAAGAACCCATTAGTCACTCTGAAAGAGCACCATCCCTACGGTGAAGGTGGTGGCAGCATCATGCTGTGGGGATGTTTTTCAGCGGTAGGGATTGGGAAACTAGTCAGGATCGAGGGAAAGCTGAATGGTGCAAAGTACAGAGAGATATTTGATGAAGTCCTGAGCGCTCTGGCGCAGGTTCTCAGACTTGGGCGAAGGTTAACCTTTCAACAGGACAACAACCCTAAGCACACAGCCAAGACAACACAGGAGTGGCTTCGGGACAAGTCTCTGAATGTCCTTGAGTGGCCCGGACTTAAACCCATTCAAGCATCCCAGGAAATAGCTGTGCAGCGGCGCTCCCCATCTAACCTGACAGAGCTTGAGAGGATCTGCAGAGAAGAATGGGAGAATCTCCAAATACAGGTGTGCCAAGCTTGTCACGTCATACCCAAGAATTCATTTCTGTATTTTTATACATTTACAAAAATGTATAAAAACCTGCTTTTGCTTTGTCATTATCGGATATTGTGTTTATATTGAGGGATATTTTATTTTTAATTTTTTAAACATTTTTGAATAAGGCTGTAAAGTAACAAAATGTGGAAAAGTCTAGGGGTCTGAATACTTTCCGAATGCAATCCATTTCATTGCAACTAAGTTTTCCCATAGGGGATTTCCGAAACACTTCAAATAAGGTGTTTTGTGTAGGCTTACCCTGGCGTGATGTTTTGAAAACTGTAAATCTCTCTAGGACAAGGTGACGCCTGTATTTACCACCCCAAAATTAAATCCTAATTCGCTGCTAATGTAGCTATCATAAAGAACTGCAAATGCAAAGTTAATCTGCAAAATATTCTTACATTTAAAATGGATCAAGCAACGGCAAAAACAGATCTAAAGCACAAGTTTTTGCATATCTGCATACAGTAATTGTTTTATAATTCACCCACAGACTACATGCATAGAGGGACACAGAATATATAAAGGCAATGAATGATTAATAAGAGTGTTGTTATGGGGTACTGGAGATTCTCATGGCCCTCTTCAAGAGTCATGCGATGGGTCAGATCTGCAGTGAAGAGAATCAGTGCATTACAACTTTATACATTTGAGATTTTAAAAGACAACTAGAAAAGGTAATTCCTGAAGAAACTTTGTGGACTCAGCTGGCTAAAAGTATTTCCAAAGTACTAGTTGAAGAATTTCCACCATGGCGGTCAGGGGCATATTTAAGGGCTTTCCAGAGGTACTGCAACACACCAACCTCCTGATTTCTTTTCTGGCTTTTCATGAAACTTACTGTAAGCATACAAATAAAATAAATTGATTGGCATAATGTGGGCATGCAGGACATGACAGAACTGTAAACACAGTAGCGGTGCATGGGTAAAGTCAATGGGGAAGCCATATTACAACCTATGTGTTGTGATAAATGGTTTGCTCTGTAACCTAGTCGTTCATATGCCTTGACACCGTGATATATAGGCCTAAGGCCGAGACAATAAGAAGAAACATTGACAAAATAAATTCAACCACATGTTGTTTCACTACAAAGCCAGAGAGCAACATCCTTCCGGTAAAGTCCACAAAACATATTGCATGTAACAAACAGTTACATGACCTACAGCATGGTCAAGCAACGTAAAAAAAAAAAGTGTCCTACATTTTCGGACTACTAAACTATTGATTTAGAACCATGGAGAGTTACCCCAAGTCACAAAGAAAACAGGAGCTGCCTCCAGTATTCCAGCACCATTTCAACATCTAAATCACCTATGCTTAGTCTAATACAGTGACTAAAAGAAACCAAAAACGATTTAGTCCAATCAATATAAGGTAAATATGTGGTTGACCATGGTTCTGATTTCTGTGTGTATGTGCGTATTTGCATGCTTGCAAATAGAAATAAAAAAAACATTGATTCAACCTACTTATAGAGAAACGCCAATGCCATCCTCCTCTTTCATGTTGCCTAAACAGTCTATGACTCTGTCGTACAGTACACGCTTTTAGTTTTTTTGAATCCTAGGTTACCTGGTTGAAATACTTGCTTGCTAGCTTAACTTCCTTTCATAGGCAATGATACACCAGGCCAGCTAGTTAACATTAGCATACTACTTCTAGCTACATGTTTAACTTCCATCCTCTCAGGACAGGGACACAATGTATGAATTTATGGTTGGATCCGTTATAATCATTGGCCAGTACGGAGAATTAAGTAAAAGCAGAAGTCTAAATCCATCCATGGCTAATTTAGAAAATTTAGCCATGAAGACAACACAATGTTGACGTATGGCTTGTGATGTGAATGGTCTGAAGCCAAATCCAAACTGGCTTCCCTTTACACCTTTTTTAGTGAGCCGGGAACATTCACAGCTGAGCTCACTCAGTTTAGCTTAACTCTATTTAATAAAATGTTTTATCAATGGGGGCCAAATGCTTGCTGGCTTCTTTTGCATTCAATGCTACGGGTTGCAACAATGTCATACTCTTTCTGACCAGACAGCATCAGATAGATTTGCTACACATACTCAGACAGAGGGGCACTGTTTCGTTTGCTCGGATGCTTTCGCCGGTGAGATACAGTCAGCCTCTTGCGAATTAAAAGGACCTTTATGAAACACTGAGAGACGAAAGATACATTATTTTGGATGTTTTTTTCCCGGTAGATTTTTGGGGGATCCATGATTACACTCAATCTTCCCAAGACATCTGAAACCCTACCTCTTTAAACAGTATCTTAAATAAACCTCCTCACCTCGGTCCCCTCCTCCCCCAATATTTTTTTTTTAAACAACTGAACCAGCACTTGCACTTGACCCCTCCCTCCTCTAGCTCTGACTCAACTGCTAGCTACTTTGATAAACATTTGACTTTTTATGTCTGATGTAGTTGTCCCACCTAGCTATCTTAGGATGAATGCACTAACTAAGTTACTCTAGATAAGAGAGAGTCTGTTAAATAACTCAAATGTAAATGTAACACACAGTAAAATATCTTTAACAGTCAGAATCTACTAAAAGTGGTAGCAATGGTATGTTTGCTCCTCTGTCCCTTCATATTGAAGTGGAACATTAATTAATTGGTCATCCATCTGAAACATTCTAAGAAAGGGGATATCAAAATTAAATAGTTAGATAAATGTTTAACTAATCTCTAAATGGTCAAGTTTTAAAAAATCCTAATACATGTTATATTCAAACTTTTTATAAACACACTGCTCCATAATCCTGAGGACATTGTCCCGTACAGAGGTTCCCCCACATTGAAGACAGCTTGGCAGTCTTAAAAATAGAAAGCTAAATGCTACCATTAAAGTATGCGTAAACAGGCAATAAAGAGACAAAAATAGTACATCATATCATTACTGCAACAAACATTGTTAGAAATGGGTGTAATTGGCAAATATCTTCCTCTTCTCTGCAACTGTGCACATGTGTGAGTTTGAGTGAGCAACAGAGAATGAGCAAGAGAGAAATTGGGGAAACTTTACATGACTCACCAATTAGGACGAGAGTTTTGCGAGATAAAATAGGATTTGGTTTACTTTACTAACTTCTATTATTAGAAGCAGTGCTATTTCAATTGGATTTCCTTACACTACACTTCTAATGCACCCATACGATAACCATTTTTGGTTTGAGGTAGAACTATTTTGAGTTCCATGTAGAACCCTCTGTGGAAAGGGTTTTACATGGAACCTAAGAAGCAAAAAAGATTATTCAAAGGGTTTTCCTATGGGAACAGCCGATGAACCATTTTAGGTTCTAGATACCACTGCTTTTTTTTTTAAGTGTGTACGATCAGGCAATCATGGGAAGCTGAATAGCATGTCTCTTGGGGAATCCAGTCTGTGAGACGTGATGCATATGGGGAAAAAAGTATCAAACAGAAGAGAAAATAACATTTTGGCAACAACTTACTGTCAATGACTATAGATTTAAGGAAGGGTGCTTCTGCTCTCTCCTTTCACTGGGATGTGCCAAAATAGGTCACTGGTAACTGAGTGGGTGCCGAAGCACTGCTGTAGAGGCCATGCATCAGGTCATTGACATGTTTCAGGAACTGTAAAGACAGATGAATCATGAGTCACCATTACCTAAGATCTTCACTAAGTTAGCCTAGCAAGTACATTGACTATGTTGCCCCTCAGCAACCTGGCAGTGAGGCAGACAGATGAAGAGATATAGATAGACAGAAAGCAAAACAGGCTATTTACATGTCTTAGTCAGCAGGCTAGATAAATTCTGTACTCCTCCCTTTGTTTCCTCCATCCAAGCTAGAAGATTCCTGAAAAAAAGGAGAATGAATTGAAAGGGGCAGTTGAGAGGTGTAACGTTAGAATGAGTGTTGAGGGGGAGCAGGGATAGGCAAAATGTATCCTATTGTCAAATACAAAAGATCTCTGATTAATCAAGAAAAATCTTCACATCCAGTGTGGGGAGGTACACATTTCAAGAATTTTACAGTAGGCTACCTTACTGTCTCACACACAATCAATGTATGTGTATTCATGTACAATCTCTCACACACACACACACTCACAGCTAGCATGACAATGTTGACATGATATTTTCTATAGATTATCCTCACAATCATCTCTCTCCCTCTCACACTGAACACACACACATAGCTAGCATGACTACGTTGACATGAATGTTTTCTAAAGTTATTGTGATCTCCTCTCTCACACACCTGCAGAGAATATACACACACACCCCGTTACAATCATTAACTCAGATATTCAAATGTTATCTAGCTAGCTTCAACAGGTAGAAATTCAAATGTACCATGTCCATAGTGGATTAGCCATAGAGCTAGCATTAGCCAGCTGAATTAGTTAGTTGGCTAGCTAATCTTACCTTGACTTTAGTTTCCCCAACAAACTGCCGATTTTACTTACAAAAGTAAAACAAGAATTCAGGAGAACAGGGACTACCACTTTTAGAAGTTGTGTACATTTTGAAAAACTGTTGCTGTTGACCAATGTGCTCGAGCAAGCAGGCTGCATGCAGAGATCTTTTTTTTAGCTAGAACTAATATGGTTACCTCCATATTTAGCTACAGAAATGAAAATTAAATGACTGCACGGATTCTGTTAATTGCTTAAAAGCTAAGGGAAAATATAATAGTAATATTTTCAGGGTCAAATTCAGGTGCAATACATTTTGACAAATTATGTATGGAAATAAATGCGATAAAAATAGAGTTTTGAAAACCCTAGTGGATTGAAGCATGAAATAAATGAAATATTGAAATAAAAGACATGCTTGTGTTATTTATTAAATAAATAGTTAGTCATAAAACTTCCAAACAGAATTCAGTTGAACAGAAGGAAATGTGCAGCACAATAAACAGTGCAATTAGCTAACACAAATGAAAAATGACCATTAGAAGCCAACACATACAGCAAGCTACCAGATATAATTAATTAAACAACCATTATTTCATGGTACTGCCATTTTACTGCATTTTTGTATGGGTATCCTGTATGTTTATTGCCTAGAACAAATATTATGGAAGTGAATATACACTTTTCAATTTGGTGGACTGTAACTACGAAAAACACTGCCATAGCCTGTATTAAAACCAAAAGCATTTATAGCATCGGAGATTCTCTAAAATTAGGGATCATCTCTGATAGCTATAGGATCGCAGAGACTATCACCAATTTGAACTTTTAATGACTAAGCAAATTCCATGACTTTGTGGTGAAATAAAATCACTTTACCCCCCTTGGTATTTCAACACCTGCCGAATAAAAGCCTCAAATGGCCTTTCTCCTGAAAAAGTTAATCGGGCCGGATAAATTTAAGTGGACTCGGCCCGGGTACCATTACCCGGAGCCGAGAGTAATATGTTTCTGCCAGCCTGCATGTACAGTTGAAGTTGGAAGTTTACATACACTTAGGTTGGAGTCATTAAAACTCATTTTTCAACCACTCCACAAATTTCTTGTTAACAAACTATAGTTTTGGCAAGTCGGTTAGGACATCTACTTTGTGCATGACACAAGTCATTTTTCCAACAATTGTTTACAGACAGATTATTTCACTCACAATTCCAGTGAGTCAGAAGTGTACATACACTAAATTGATTGTGCCTTTAAACAGCTTCCAGAAAATGGTGTCATGGCTTTAGAAGCTTCTGATTGACTCAAATGATGTCAATTAGCCTATTGGAGGTGTACCTGTGCATGTATTTCAAGGCCTACCTTCAAACTCAGTGCCTCTTTGCTTGACATCATGGGAAAATCAAAAGAAAATCAGCCCAGACCTAAGATTTTTTTTTTGTAGACCTCCACAAGTCTAGTTCATCCTTGGGAGCAATTTCCAAACGCCTGAAGGTACCATGTTCGTCTGTACAAACAATAGTACGCAAGTGTAAACACCATGGGATCACGCAGCAGTCATACTGCTCAGGAAGGAGATGCGTTCTGTCTCCTATAGATGAACGTACTTTGGTGTGAAAAGTGCAAATCAATCACAGAGTAGCAGCAAAGGATTGGTGAAGATTCTGGAGGAAACGGGTACAAAAGTATCTATCTCCACAGTAAAATGAGTCCTACATCAACATAACCTGAAAGGCCGCTCAGCAAAGAAGAAGCCACTGCTCTAAAACCGCCATAAAAAAGCCAGACTATGGTTTGCAACTGCACATGGGGACAAAGATCGTACCTTTTGGAGAAATGTCCTCTGGTCTGATGAAACGGGAAGGCTTGCAAGCCAAAGAAAACCATCCCAACCATGAAGCACGGGGGTGGCAGCATCATGTTGTGGGGGTGCTTTGCTGCAGGAGGGCCTGGTGCACTTCAAAATAGATGGCATAATGTGGGAGGAAATTGTGTGGATATATTGAAGCAATATCTCAAGACATCAGTCAGGAAGTTAAAGCTTGGTCACAAATGGGTCTTCCAAATGGACAATGACCCCAAGCATAGTTCCAAAGTTGTGGCAAAATGGCTTATGGACAACAAAGTCAAGGTATTGGAGTGGCCATCACAAAGCCCTGACCACAATCCTATAGAAAATTTGTGGGCAGAACTGAAAAAGCGTTTGCGAGCAAGGAGGCCTACAAACAAATCAGGAGGAATGGGCCAAAATTCACCCAACTTATTGTGGGAAGCTTGTGTAAGGGTTTGATCCAAGTTTTTTAAAAATAAAGGCAATGCTACCAAATACTAATTGGGTGTATGTAGACGTCTGACCCACTGGGAATGTGATGAAAGAAATAAAAGCTGAAATAATTCTCACTACTATTATTCTGACATTTCACATTCTTAAAATAAAGTGGTGATCCGAACTGCCCTAAAACAGGGAACTTTTACTAGGATTAAATGTCAGGAATTGTGAAAAACTGAGTTTAAATGTATTTGGCTAAGGTGTATGTAAACTTCCGACTTCAACTGTAGGTAGGGGTAAAGTGACAATGCAAAAATAAACAGCGAGTAGCAGTAGTGTACAAAAAGAAGTCTGTAGCCATTTGCTTAATTGTTCCGCAGTTTTATGGCTTGGGGGTAGAAGTTGTTAACCCTCTTAAGGATCCACCCTTTTCAATTTTTGCCTAAAATAACATATCCAAATCTAACTGCCTGTAGCTTAGGGATTGAAGCAAGGATATGCATATTCTTGATACTATTTGAAAGGAAACACTTTGAAGTTTGTGGAAATGTGAAATGAATGTAGGAGAATATAACACTTTAGATCTGGTAAAAGAAAATACCATCTTTGAAATGCCATAATGTATTATTCCAGCCCAGGTGCCATTTAGATTTTGGCCACTAGGTGGCAGCAGTGTATGTGCAAAGTTTTAGACTGATCCAAAGACCCATTGCATTTCTGTATCAAGATTGCCCAAATGTGCCTAATTGGTTTATTAATAACTTTAGGTTCATAACTGTGCACTCTCCTCAAACAATAGCATGGTATTCGTTCACTGTAATATAGCTACTGTAAATTGGACAGTGCAGTTAGATTAACAAGAATTTAAGATTTCTGCCAAGATCAGATATGTCTATGTCCTGGGAAATGTTGTTACTTACAACCTCATGCTAGGACGTGGCTCTCGGGTACCGATTGCCATGCGGTAGCAGAAAAAAACAGGCTATGACTTGGGTGGCTAGAGTTTGACAATTTTATGGGCCTTCCTTTATACTAGGCGGTGTCAGTGGTCCTGGATGACAGGAAGCTTGGCCCCAGTGATGTACTGGGCCATACGCACTACCCTCTGTAGCATCTTCCAGTCGGATGCTGAGCAGTTGCCATATCAGGCGGTGATACAACCGGTCAGGATGCTCTCGATGGTGCAGCTGTGCCCTCTTCACGACTTGTGTTGGTGTGTTTGGACCATGATAGTTTGCTGGTGATGTGGACACCAAGGAACTTGAAGCTCACAACCCACGTCGATGTGAATGGGGGTATGTTCGGTCCTCCTTTTTCTGTAGTCCACGATCAGTTCCTTTGTCTTTCTCATGTTGAGGGAGAGGTTGTTGTCCTGGCACCATACTGCCAGGTCTCTGACCTCCTTGTAGGCTCTCATCCTTGTCGGTGATCAGGCTTACCACCATTGTGTCATCAGCAAAATTAATGATGGTGTTGGAGTCATGCTTGGCCACGCAGTAGTGGGTGAACAGGGAGTACAGGTATAAAGCACCACCCCTGAGGGACCACCGTATTGAGGATCAGCGAGGCAGATGTGTTACCTACCCACACAACCTGGAGACGGCCCGGCCCATCAGGCAGTCCAGGATCCAGTTGCAGAGAGAGGTGTTTAGTCCCAGGGTCCTTAGCTTAGTGATGAGCATGAACAGCATTCTCACATAGGTGTTCCTTTTGTCCCAGTGGGAAAGGGCAGTTTGGAGTGAAAGAGACTTTGTCATCTGTGGATCTGTAGGGGCAGTATGCGAATTGGAGTGGATCTAGGGTTTCCGGGATGATGGTGTGGATGTGAGCCATGACCAGCCTTTCAAAGCACTTCATGGGTACAGACGTGAATTCTACGGGGCGGTAGTCATTTAGGCAGGTTATCTTGGCGTTCTTGGGCACAGAGACAATGATGGTCTGCTTGAAAATATATTACATACTTGGTCAGGGAGATTGAAAATGTCAGTGAAGACACTTGCCAGTTGGTCCGCGCATGCTCTGGTTACCTGTTCTGGTAATACGTCTGGCCCCGTGGACTTGTCAATGTTGACCTGTAAAGATCTTACATCAGCTACGGAGTGTGGTCACAGTCGTCTGGAACTGCTGGGGTTCTCATGCACGCTTCAGTGTTGCTTGCCTCAAAACGAGCATAAAATTAATTTAGCCCATCTGGTAGGCTCACGTCACTGTGCAGCTCGTGCATGGCTTGATAAATATGTTGTATTCAAATAATATTTTGAGAGAGCAAAGGACACAGTTCAAAGCCCTTTGAACATTAGTAATACAACATAATCGACATGATAGTACCTCCTAGTGGTGAGTGTATGTAATGAAACTTTGACAACGTTGGATTGTTGTTGCACCTAGAGTGGGTCACTGTCATCCCAGCATCACACAAGCAGCCACAACGCAGATGGAGCTTCTGAATGTCAATTTGCACTTCCTTCATGACAATATCATTCAGTATGCCGCCGACCTCGCTGCCACTCTGCCCGACAAGCTGTTTTCTACACCATGTCTTACAACCTATGACTTCCTCCTGAAGCACAGCTCCAATGACATTCGCTTAAGAATGTAATATGTCTCCAACAGTTCAGAGGCCAATGATATAGCACTACACTTGCCCACCAGTACACCAAACATGAAGACATTGCGCTTGACCAGTAAGGTTTCTCACATCACACAAAAACTACTGTTCCGCTTCCTTTTCACATGCATGTCTCAGTAGATTTTTTCTCTAAATATATATATTTTTTTCACTGAGTTGTCACCCAGTGCTGGAGGCCAAAACTCTTGCCCAAGGGGTACTCAACTAAAGCAGCAGAGTAGGTACTGCCTCTGAGCATACAATATTAGTGCCCTATTATATATACTTTACCATTTTCTTATCGGTGAAGAAAAGGATAAAGAGCCAGAACCTCATTTGAGTGAAGATTGAGGCCATTGTGATCGTAAAAGCTATTGCTTTTATCGTTGACATGCGACAGTGAGTGTTGGTATTTCTCTGATATGGGCCCTCTGCAGGGGGAGTGTTTGTGGCAGATGAGGTGCAAACAGGCTTTGGGTGTGTGAGGAGCCATTTCTGGGTCTTCCAGCTGCAGGGTGATGTTTTCAGATGAGTAGTCGGACTGGTAATTTACTGCGACATGGCCTTAGGAAGCAACAACTTTGCAAACATATCAGTGTCAGTGTTTGCTGCAGTCACAATTCGGTGAAGAGTTATCACTATTCTTATTTTGGTATAAATCTTTGCATTATTTTTTAATAGAGAACCTTTAAGCAGAAATATCCTTTGGTCTCGTCTCCCTTTCCAGACTGAAAGAAGAGTATACCTGTGTCAGTACAGACGGCCCCTGGGAGAACATTGTCAAGTTTAAACCTCCCATGTGCTTCAGTATGGAGGACACAGACTTGGTGGCAGACAGGATACACCACATTCTCACAGGTGACTGGAACACTTACCCTATAGCCCTGACTTATTACAATACAGTTACAGTTGTATAGTATACGTTTATTATACTTGAGACAGAATACCCAGTCTCAACAAAACATTTAGACCCAAGTCGACACAGCAGTTTGCAGAACTTAAATTTCAGAGAGCTTACACTGACCTGATTCCTTATATCTGCCGACACAGAAGTGTTGGGGGACCATTTCTGAACCAGGCCAATGGCACTTACACAACAGTCTTGAAGGATCCATACTACACACCACCTAAGCAGGTGTGTAGGGACCTGTTGACAATTCTACTTTTCCTTTTCAGACATGGAGCGCAGTCATCAAAAACTGGACAGTGGAGATTTCTAAGGTTTGTACAAACCTGTAGAAAGATTTAATTGCATCAGACAGTAAGAATTGATCACAATCAGAAGGAGTCAGAGGTAGTGTTGTTGATAGTGTGATGTGCTCCTCCAGGAGATTTCACTAACCGTTAAAAGTGCATTTCTCAGACATTGGATTTCATAGGGCAGAGCACCGGGGTCCGTATCTACAAATCATCTCAAAGTAGAAGTGCTCATCTTGGATCTGTCCATAGAAATCGTATTTATGATCTAAGAAGGCTAAACGTATCCTATATCAGCATTCCTACTTTGAGGTTCTTTGTGGATATGGTCCCAGAACTTGGGTATTTTGCTTTTCATACAAACTGCAGTCCTCATGGTGGAAAATAAAGGGGAGGAATGCAGACTTATTCAACACAGCCAATCTCAAGGATCCATACCACAATTAAGGATAAAAAGCCAAATTGTTAAGACATTAAGATTACACTACTAGATCTACCAACACAAGAATGTTTTGTGACAGTTCATGAAGTGGAATTAGTGACTGCTTTTGATTCTGCATGAGGGATAAGAGAAACGGTGACATATGCAAGAGAAAGGCAATACATTTCTACTATAAAACACTAAAGTCGTGATCCTCACATTTATACTTCCCTGTGGAAATAGATAATCACATAGCAACTACTGGATCAAGGAGTGGTCACAAAGGTCTACTGATACAGTAGAAAAGTGTATGTTAAGCTGCATTTACACAGGCAGTTCAATTCTGATATCTTATTCCCCACTAAATTGGTGTTTTCACCCATCAGATCAGCTCTGTGAAACAATCTGGGACTGGTCTTTTGACCAATTAATTAGTGGGAAAAATAATCAGAATTGGGCTGCCTGTGTAAACAGCCTACTTGACGTGAAATGGACACCAGCCCAGGCAGACTGATGAGGTCACTTCCAGCTGATCTTGATAACTGCAACATTGCATGGCAACAGTGACTTTGTACACATGACAGACGATGTATGGGGGTGGGCGTGCACTTACCAGAGGACTACAGTTATTACCTTGACTTATCCACTTATAAAAACATACCAAATACTGTAGTTCAACGTCAGATCCATAGTGGGGTAAGATCAGCTAGCTCGGAAAAGTAAAATGACGCGGAGGCTACGTAGCACAGCTTTCAACCCATTGACTGAGCCAGTTATCCCTCTGCCAGCAAAGTATCTGCCACCGCATCCCAGAGAGGCATCCATCTGTATGGCACGATTTTAACCTTACCCAAGGCAGGACAAGTAATCCATTTAACAGTACAAAGCAGTTAACAGTAACCAAAACAGCATTAGGGGGAGGGTTTATAAATGATAACAAAAGGATCCACGTGTAATATAAACCAAAAGTTTATTTCTACCAATTTGCCCAAGACACTAGAGGAATGAGTTTCCAGAGAGAAAGGGAAGGCCCTCTACTTACAGTACAACTGAGCGCAAGCCTGTTAATGTATCGTATGTAACACTAGTAAAGCCACTTTTTTTTAAATTACAGAGAAGATCAGGTGGGACCTCCTTAAAAGCCAAAAAAACTAATGCTGGTTGTCCTCGTCTACTAGCCAAATGCAAGCATTCACTAGACAAGCTTACAATGAAACCTGATTAGTTTTTAGATCTCTTATTTCACCTCACCCCACATCTGAAGCCATGCAACTCGCGTCAAACACTCAGCACGGGAAAATGTTTTACTAATCCTAGAAATAACAAAAAAAAAGGTAATTGTTTTATTTCAAAAGCTTCTGAAAGCTCTGCTCCGGTTTGTTGGCAAATCCAGTAGACATGTAAAATACAACCACACAATACATTAGATTCAAAAAGGTACCAAAAAGTACAGTAAAAATAACACTTCCATCTCTGGAAATGTAAATGGACAAAACCATATAAAATAAAAAATAAAAAGGTGGAAAAGTGACATTTGCTTCCCCAGTTCCTCACTTGATCTGTACATATGGAGCATGAGTCCAAATTTCTGCCAACTCCAAAGGAAAAGCCAAAGCCCATGTTCGCTGTGGCCGGACCATGGGTTTCTTTTTTCTGATTTACTTAAGACCTTAAGAGAGAAACATGGTGCTTACAGTTACTGAGCATAACCAAAAGGCATTTTGTATTACACATGGACACCATGATGTTTATGAATGACTTAACAGTTGTATACTTCTATTAAAAATGAACACTCGGAGTGGGGAGAACGTCAAAGGGGACATGACACCTAGCTGCCATACCTAGCACCCCATCGCAAAGGCCCTAATGCTTATACTGGGTCAACCACCACCTCAACCCTTATTGATCAAGTAGTGTTTGTAGGGATGCATCTTAAAATGGTTGGCACATGGAATGAGACCATTATTAATGAATTGCAGACCCTCCCCACCCACTTCCCCCCGTTAACAAACGTTTGAATGGGATCAGACTAGATGGGAGAAATTTTGGAGTCAAAGGGCACAAATGGTTACAGCTAGATTGTCATATCACCATAGATGATGCAAAAATGCATACCTGCACTACATGTGATCAGTATGGCTTGTAGCTACTCTGGTGGCCTCCACGTCTTGGAGTTTTCCCATAGCCTGCATTGCCCTGGTCTGGAGGACAAGAAAGAAAGGGACTGAGTGTCTTCCGTACGACAAGGACCAACAAAGTTTCTCACATTTGCGTTTTTGGGTAGTTATCGCTTACTGTAGTCGTAGCCACCCCCATAGCCATAGTATCCAGCGGAGTAGTCGTAGTTGCCATAGCCTCCATATCCGCCGTAGCCTTGCTGTCCACCGTAGCCGTAGCCCTGGTTCCCATAGCCCTGGTTCCAGTAGTTGTTGTATCCGCCACCTTGGTTCCAATTCTGGCCCTGACCTGAGAAGATTACGTTACAGTGATTAGAAGCACATAGAGCAGAGTTATATAAGCAACCACTTTGATCTTGGGACTGGGGTGAGAGGAGCCTATTTTAGAACCTGTTTCGTCAGGTTAAATCCACACAAGGTGTTTTGTGTAGATACTCACCTCCACGGCCCCTGCCTCTTCCACCACCTCCACCTCCACCGCCACGGCCGCCATATTGCTGCTGCTGGTACACCTCTTTGGGCTGTGCTATTTTAATCTCACACTGGAACAGATCAGTAACACGAAGACTTAAGTTTGACATGGGAAAAACCTTTGCCACACCCACTGCATGGATCTTCAATGTGAGGGTTAGATGTTACCTGAAGAAACCGCAGAATTTGTTATATACAGAAATCTAAAGCTTAATTTGAAAGGAGGAAATCACAACTCTGCAATCATACGTACAAAAAGAGACTGTGCACACACACACACACACAACCCTGCAATGCATTGACCGCATTACAATTGTTACCTTGCTTCCACTGACGTTATGGAATTTCTTTTCTAGCACTTTTTTGACAGGAGTTTCATCCTTATACGTGATGAACACGAACCCCCTTCTCTTTTCCGTCTTTGGGTCCTGTGGAAGCTCGATTGTCTCGATCTGCAGGTCAAAGGAAAATAAAATAATTACTGTTAAAACACCACCTTACCACTAAGTCAGTGTTACCCCCAGAGATAGATGTTGATACTGTACCTCGCCAAAGGTTCCAAAGTACTCCTGGATAACTTCCTTGTCTGTGTCTGGGTTGAGGCCACCAACAAAGATTTTCTTTACGGGCTCCTTCTTCATAGCCATGGCCTTCTTGGGGTCGATCTGTCGTCCGTCAAGTCGGTGTTCCTTCTGTTCCAAAACCTAGACAAAAAGGAAGAAAAAGCAGCCAGAGAATGAAGAATAGAAAATAGTTGTAGTACTGCAGGGATGTTGCCAAGTTGTAATATTCCACATGGGAACACTGACATTCAATATGCATTACAGTTCTTAGATAAAAGTAACAAACCCCAAAAACATGTTCTCTTACCTTGTCTACACTGACTGCTTCTTTGAATAGAATAAAGCCAAAGCCTCTTGACCGGCCTGTCTGCTGGTCCATCTTTATGGTGCAGTCCGTCACTTCACCGAATTTAGAGAAATAATCTTTAAGATCTTTCTTACTTGTGTCCCAGCTAAGTCCTCCAACAAACATTTTCCTAGCAAAGAAAAAAGGATAACTGACTAAATATGATGGTTGGGTAACAACCGCTCTAAAAGTGTTGGGGAACAGTGGGACGAATCTGGCCTGTGGTTAGTTTTATTTGTCCCCCCAAATTCTGAGAGAAACTGTTCATATCTTTTTTTGTTGGGTGGGTGAATTTTCCATTGTTAGACATAAGACTAAAACAAGGAGACCAGCTTCAAGTGATTGATGTAAGACATCTGTTCCCAAATATAAATCGTATAGAAATATAATCAAGGTTTGAAATGATGTTTTAGTCAACAACACATATATTGTAATGAAACAGCAGCCCGAGGTCCGGCGCGCCATCGACTGTGCCGCAAAAGCATGCTCGTGCGGCAGTCGATTTCCGCGCTTAAAAACCCAGGGTCGTTACAATATATTTATTTGTTTTGACCTTTTTGCAGTCCATACATTTGTAATTACGTTCTGGCCCACTTGCCAACCGCTCCGAAAAACAAAAATGGTCCCCGCGGCTGAATCTAGTACTGCACAAATCAGTGGCCATTATTGTTGAAGATCGGCTGGGCCTACTACTGTATGGCCAAAACGACATCAAACCCCAAATATCTGACCAGAAACTCTGGTGTGTGCCCTAAACAGAATAAACAACCTAGCCCTGCAAAAAGATACTCCCTCTCCGGCGATTGTGTTACATTTAATCGCTGCTGGAAGTGGCGCCCCCCCCTCGCTCCCCACATGGCGCCAACAAAGCCAGACCGAACAAAGGAGCGATTACAACCCATTAACACTCTGCCGAGATCGAAAACATTTCTGTACTCACCCTGCATCCTCCTCGCCTTTGCTGGCGTTGATCTGTCCGCCTTCGCCTTCAGTGGCACCATTTTGCGAATCTTCTCCCTCTACTGCCGCCTCGCCTTCTATGCAGGCTTCGGTCTCTTCCTCGCCTTTATTCAGGGTTTCGGTCTCTTCCGTTTCATCGGCTGTTTTTGCGCCGTTAAAATCATCCTCGCCTTCGTGGCCGTTTTCTGATGTTTCCATAAACTGTTGCTCGGTGTCAGACATTCTGTAATTGTTAGGTTCCCCTTTTCCTGCACAAAATGAAACATTGTTACCAAAGGACCTGTACAGTTATGTAACCCACACGCCGTACATGCTTCGCCATTTATGCTATGCCAGTGAATTACACTCCCCCACCATTTTGGCTGGCAACATTGTTTTTTGTAAATGTATGGGAGACAATGTTCCCGGAATGACAGCGAGACATGACAATAGACTCATCGAATGAGGGTATAACAAACATTTTTTTTTGCACGGACTGAATGTAACAACCAAATATCGTCAATGTAACTGTATCGCGCGGATAAACCGTTAGCATGAACCACACCACTCAGTTACGTAATGCGAAGGCCATGCGAGCTGTTTTACTACTCAAATATTACAGCCACATTTATACCTAACACCGAAATAACGAAAATAGTTATTCTTATGGTACTTACACAAATACAAAATAAGATGAATAGATGGAAAATAATCCCCTAAAGCCTCTTAGTGATCACACAATCAGAAAATACTCTCCAAGATGGATTCTCCCATACAACGCCAACTCGTGGTTGGTTTTATAGTACCCGTTAAACAAAAAACGACCTTTCATTTAGGGGCCTCTGATTTGATTCCCAAAGCTGTCTATCATGGCTATGGCCAATTATGTACCCCGATTCAGTGTACACGCCCACTACACGTAAGAACTTGCAGTACATTTGATTATTTTAGGTACATTCTTGAAGAAACCAGTCTGCAAACTACAAAACAATCAAAAAAAATGAGGGGAGGGGGAGCTGTGGCCAAGAGACCAGAGGTGGCAGAACGGAGTGCTCGGGTTGGGGTGTTGGGTTTGAGCATAGCCTGAAAGTAGGGAGGGGCAGTTTCTCTCGCTGCTCCATAGGCAAGTACCATGGTCTTGTAGTGGATGCAAGCTTGGACTGGAAGCCAGTGGAGTCAGGGCCAGAATAATGCAGGGGCTTACTGGGGCTGAAGCCCCTTGGCCCATGCCGTGGGGGGCCTAAAAGCCAGGAAAAACAAATAAGTATATATATACAGTATATCAAATCGTATTTGTCACATGTGCCGAATACAACAGGTGTAGACCTTACAGTGAAATGCTTACTTACAAGCCCATAACCAACAATGCAGCTAAGAAAAATAAGTAAGTAAAAAATTATTAAAGAGCAGGTGTAAAATAACAGTAGTGAGGCTATATACTGTACAGGGGGTACCGGCACAGAGTCAATGTCGAGGTGGGGTGGACGGCAATACAAATAGTCTGGGTAGCCATTTGATTAGCTTTTCAGGAGTCTTATGGCTTGGGGGTAGAAGCTGTTAAGCCTTTTGGATCTAGACTTGAAGCTCCGGTACCACTTGCCGTGCGGTAGCAGAGAGAACATTCTATGACTAGGGTGGCTGGAGTCTGACCATTTTTAGGGCCTTGTCGGGTGTCTGAAGTAAATCCTTTGTGTCCAACTCGTTAAAGAAAAAATCTTCATCCAGTACGAGGTGAGTATAAGCTCTTTTCGGTTATAAGAGACGGGTGCCAAAAACATTATGCACAAAATAAGTTACAAATAAAGCAACAAAAAAAACACAATTACACAATTGGTTAGGAGACCATAAAACGGCAACCATCTCCTCCGGCGCCATTCTGAATATATTATACACTGTTTAATGTAGTGTATATTTGATATATTTTCACTGCAACTGCCAACCACAGGAAGGCTCAGGAGTCTGCTCTCGATGAGTATAGACAGTCTGCTGCCGCTCTGCCAATCATCAGATGGGGGGAGAAAAGGTGGTAGGGGGACCACACGGTTCATTGGGGGCCCCTGCCTTGATTGGGTAACTGATTAATAAAAACAAAAACTGCATGATAGATAAATGTGACTGGTCAATTGTGTGAGTCAGGGGCTGGGCCCACACCTGTAGTGTGCCCAAGAGGCAAAAAATACTAATCTAAATGACTTTTTATCCAACCACAGGAGCCCGCCCTCAATGTTCAAAATACGCCAGAGAGCATAATTTTGCCATAGAGGATCAATAGTTCATTAAAAATAACTGTGGATTAAGTTTTATCACAAGCACATACAGGCATCTGCCAAAATTAAGGAAACACCAACATAAAGTGTCTTTAAAAGGGTGTTGTGCCACGAGCTGCCAGAACAGCTTCAATGCAATTTGACATAGATTCACCAAACCATGACAGGAAAATACATATATGGTATATATATACCATCTATGGATTATATTTCTATGGTTGTTTGTGCCTCTAGGTTTGCCTTTTGCAGATTTTAAAATACAATTGCGGGAAAAACTTACAGTTTGGAAAGTCAATGCCTACTGCTGAAAAGAGAAGAGTAATCTGTCTGTAGAACCATTACAAACACTTTTTATTAACAACTCCCCATTTGTAGCTAACAGCAGCACTCTTTTTCAACGTACCTCATCTTGAGATAGGCTCATGACAAGCGCATCGGCCATCACCGTGAGTAGCCTATGGCTTCATCATTAGGTGAGTCAGTTGGCACTGGAAATTTTAGTTAATCGCCTACGATATATATGCATTTATAAACTGGGTGTGTCGAGCCCTGAATGCTGATTGGCTGACAGCTGTGGTATATCAGACCGTATACCACAGGTATGACCAAAATGTATTTTTACTGCTCTAATTACGTTGGTAACCAGTTTATAATAGCAATAAGGTTTGTGGTATATGGCCAATATAGCACGGCTAAGGGCTGTATCCAGACACTCCTCGTTTCATCATGCATAAGAACAGCCCTTAGCCGTGGTATTTTGGTCATATACCACACCACCCTGTGCCTTATTGCTTAAATATTGCCTCCTAATATAGTACATTCTGTGTGTCATTTCATTGGCCTGGGCTATTGTTTGTTTGAATTCAAGACCAGATTGATCGCCGTTTATCAGAGTAGCCACTCATTTTGTTAATTTGTGCGGTATTAAAAATATTCAGCTAATGTCTTCTATCATGTAAATGACGTAGAATTGCATGTGTTTTTAAAAAAGCTGTTTTTTTTCGGACCGTGGGAGAAAAAAAAAATCCCATGTGTGGAACCACAAAAAACACCTCTACTTAACTGTAATCTATGCCGCATAGCAAACGTTATGGCTTTATTCAAAATTGAAATTAAATGTATCATGCCTCAAATTGCATCTTGGTGCATGGATTTGTTTACAGAAAATGATGGTGTGACAGGAAGGGGGAAATAGCCTCAGGGTCTATGATTTCTTAATCCGTCCCTGAGTGGAGTGTGCAGAGAAACTGGATGACATGGGAGAACTTGGGGAAAGTTGAACACCATGCGGGCTGCAGCATTCTGGAGTTGCAAGGGTTTTATGGAACAAGCCGGGAGCCCAGCCAACAGCGAGTTGCAGTAGTCCAAATGGGAGATGACAAGTGCATGGATTAGGACCTGCGCTGCTTCCTGTGTGAGGTAGGGTCGTACACTACAGATGTTGAGCATGAACCTGCAGATGCAAGTCACTGCTATAATAGTTTCAGAAGAGGACAGGGTGTTGTCCAGGGTCACGCCAAGGTTCTTTACTGTTGGAGGGGGACAACTTGCAGTGTCAACCATGATGGAGAGGTCTTGGAACGGGCAGTAGGGCTGGGCGATTTGGCCTAAAAACCATATCTAATTTTTAAAAAATCTATGGGCAATTCATGATACATATATAAACAAAACATTGTTGCACAATTAGGTCAATACACTGCATTTCAAACAGTTATGAATAATCTAATGAATTCAGGGCTTGTAAAATTATACCTAGGCTAAATATAAGCCTTCCACAACCATAACATGCTGACCACACCGCCCGTGTTGCGAGCATGAGCATTGAAAAATAAATGTACACATACATGTTATTCAATCATTGCACCCACACTGCCTGCGCATGTCTGCGTAGCCAGGCGCTAAAATAGAACTTGGTTTTATTTGTGACACTTTACGCGCTGAAAGTCCTGCCTCTCCCACCTCATTGGTTTTTAGGAGCATAAACCCACGTGGGTGTTTGAAAGATGAACTGAGGACTTTAGTCAAGTTGGTTGCCGACCGCCATATAAAGTCCAAAGAAGAAGAAGCCTGAAGGAAAGATTAATAGAAACTAACTCAGTTGACCCTTTTATCTGTGGATTAATTGTCGGAGTAGAGGACCTTGTGCATTTCAGGTCAAATAACAACCCAATGATTATATCCCAGGACAAATTAGCTAGCAACAGCAAGCTAGTTAAATTGTCATAAATGTTTCATGCTTTTCAGCCTGTCCCCAAATTAATATAGTTTGTTCAGAGTTTGTTTGATATTTCAACCTGCGTGTCCTGATCTCGTCTGGTGCGGGTGGACAAAATCAACATGCGCCCTATTGCGCACGCTCACGAGTGGTCTGATCAGCATGTAAGACCCACTAATCATTTAATTATTTTATCAAAATAGATTAACCTTTTTTTGCGCTAATCATTGATCTGACTTTCAAGTGTCTGAAAACACAATTTTTATTACAAATTTAACCAGAACATCCACTAATAATGACCAACTTCTTGTAGCAGGCATCATAGAAAATGAACACAGGTCTCAAACAATCTCTCAAGCACAAGCCCACGTGGTAGTGAGTAGCCAGCTGATCTTTACATTAAAAGTCTAGCCAACTTGGATCCATTTCTTTGCTAACAAGGTAGAACAGTTATGAATAGACCCTCGTGTCCCGTCTCCAACTGTTTAAAAATCACATTTTATTGGTAAGATACACATAGCAGATGTTAATGTGAGTGTAGCAAAATGCTTGTGCTTCTAGTTCCGACTGTGCAGTAATATCTAACAAGTAATATAACAATTCCACAACCACTACCTAATACACACAAATCTAAAGGGATGGAATAAGAATATGTACATATAAATATATGGATGACCGAGCAGCATAGGCAAAATGCAAGATGGTATAAAATACAGTATATACATATGAGATGAGAAATGCAAGATATGTAAACATTATTAAAGTGACTAGTGATCCATTTATTAAAGTGGCCAATGATTTCGAGTCTGTATGTAGGCTGCTGCCTCTCTGTCAGTGATGGTTGTTTAACAGTGTTTGAACAACTGCCTGTTCAATTTGTTTAGATATTGAAACCAACTGGCCTACCTGGACAAGAAAATGCTTATTTCTCAGAATGAGAATGAGTTGCCAATTCCTTACATAAATAAATATTTTTATACTCACTGCACATTTATCACACAGACTAGACAACTAGCACATACTGTTGGTCTGTGGCTAAAATGCTGCTAGCCGTTCGGGTTACCACAATGCCGCGCGCGACAGAAACTGAGCATTCATTTTAAACATGTTCATTGATACTCTCGCTTCAGTAGGGTCTGCTCTGTTCTACCTTTAGGGAGTTGAGACATAATAAGGGTAGCGTTAGAAAGGTTAAATTCTATTACAGTAAAATAATGTCTCTAAGCGTTTCGGTGTGCAAATGAACGATTTTGTTGGACCGAAGTTCTCTTTTGTCATTGTTGTGAGTGGCAGGGGGAGGTTATTGGTTTCTGTGTGCAAGTGGGAAGGTGCACATTGCACACAGCACAGAAGGAGCCGAGACCAAAATGGGCTAAAACATAAATTCAAATTATTTTGATATATCACCCAACCCTAGCGGGCAGGCCTTGCCGGGAGGAAGAGCGGCTCCCTCTTGTCAAGGTTGAGCTTGAGATGCGTGTTGCCACCTGGGTGTCAGAAGTGGGTAAGAAGAAAAGTAGTTGTGTCATCTGCATAGCAATGATAGGAGAGACAATGTGAGGATATGATGGAGCCGAGTGACTTGGTATATAGAGAGAAGAGGAGAGGGCTAGAGACGCCCAGCCCCCAGAGGGCGGAGAGGAGGATCTGATGGTTCACGGTGTCGAAGGCAGCGGATAGATCAAGGAGTATAAGAACATAAGAGTCAGCTTTGGAAGTGCGGAGAGCCTCTGTGACAGAGAACAGCAGTCTTGGTTGAATTATACATCTTGAAACCTGACAGGTTAGTGTCAAGATCGTTCTGTGAGAGATAGCGAGAAAATTGGTCAGACAGCACACTCAAATGTTTTGGAAAGAAAATAAAAGGACAGTGGTTTGTAGTTTTTGGCATCAGAGGAGTTGAGGGTTGTTTTCTTGGAGGGGAGCAACTCGGGCCATTTTGAAGTCAGGGGGGAGGCAGCCAGTGATCAGGGATGAGTTGATGAGGGAAGTAAGGAATGGGAGAAGGTCTCCAGAGATGGTTTGGAGAAGGGGGAGGGGATGGGTTTGAGCGGGCAGGTTGTCAGGCGGCCGGACCTCTCTAGCCGAAAGTGGGCACTAGATCTACGCTATCGGCTAGGACCGACGGTCCGCCATTAAAGCTAGTTGAGGAAAATGATGCGTTTGCAGCCTAAATGGATGATGCTTTATGTACGAGCCAGTCCACGGGTGACAAGAATGTATTACCGGCTGGGCACATCAATCCTAGACGATAGTGCAGATCTAGCGCCACTATCGGCTACCTAAGCTGGGTATTTTCCCCATCTCTGTGCTTATGCTGCTTCCTCCCCAGTTGCACCATCAAATATTTGAGGTTTGTTGGGATTATTTCTGACCAGCCAATCAGCCAGCCAAGTCTTCGGAGAAAAACACAAATAACTGAATTAGTTTATTCAGGAAAAAAAAACTAAAAGCAAATGTAACATGTACTGTTGAAGGTGCATATTTGTACATCCACATTTCTCATTACACCCTGTTACTTACGCAGGGGGAAACAGGCTTCTGTTTGCAGAGCTCAGTGAATCCCCTGAGCAATGTGGGTCTCACAAACCTGCCCAGGTAGTCTTTGGATGCCTCTCCCACGGGGATGGGCTCGATCACAGCTGAACAAAGAGCGAGACACCCGGGTGTATCAGAGAGAAAATCACAGGGGTATAACACACTGACTACAGGAAAAACCCCTCCAACTTCTATGTCAATGTAAACCTGTTGTACTTTGTGTGTATGGTACTCTTTGCAATATAGGTCAGGTTGAACTTGCATTAAATGGATAGCTTACCTTTGATTAAAAAAAGTGCTGAAGAAAGGAACAATGCCTTCAAAGTATTCACACCCATAGACTTTTTTCACATTTTGTTGTGTTACAGCCTCTCATTTAAAATGAATTAAATGTAGATGTTGGTCACTGGCCTACACACAATACCCCATAATGTCTAAGTGGAATTCTGTTTTTCAAAATGTTTACAAATGAATAAAAACAATTAGAAGCTGAAATGTCTTTTGTCAAGTACTCAACCCCTTTGTTATGGCAAGCCTAAATAAGTTCAGGAATATGGACTCACTCTCTGTGCAATAAAAATACAAAAAGCAGATGTTAAATATCCCTTTGAGCATGGTGAAGTTATTAATTACACTTTGGATGGTGTATCAAAGATAAATGGTCACTACAAAGATAAATATATTTAAAAAAAAATGTTTTGACAAATTTTAGAATTTTTCTTCAACTTTGGTATTACAATTAAATTCATTTGAAACGCACTTTGTCACAAAATGTGGAAAAATTCAAGGGTTGTGAATACTTTCTGAAGGCACTAAATATTTAATGTGTGTGTGTTTAACTTACATTTGGGGAACATGAACTTGATCTCTCGCTCGACTGAGAACGAGATGCTGCCATGCATTGCATTCCTTAGGTCAGTACTTGACTCGCAGGATGGGGGAGAGGTGACATGCACATGTAGCCTACAGTAAAAGTGCTCAGTCATACAGTATTGATTGATCATATGCGCAATAACTCATATATGCAGTAGGTATGCGGGGGTAATAAAATAACTAGGCCTACCGGTATTTGAACTGGATGGACAACATTTAGTTGCATATGGATAAATATTTGCTCTCATAATAGGTGGACTTCCATCGGGTGAAATCAGTAAAGATTCAGACAGTTGTCAAGGTCTCTAAAGACAAATCCCAAACCACACTTAGAGCCCAGTGAATATCTTCCATTTGGGGTGAGAAGAGGGCTGGAAACCCAATGCTCTGCCTTCTGACTGACCCTTTCTGGGTGTTTCCCTGGCCTTGGTGCAGTTGGACAGGGCGATAAATTCAGAGCTCATGAAGGCCGTTTGGCTTGGGAAGAACAGCTTACTGCTCACAGTCACTTGCACTGCTCCGGACTCAGCTGCAGTTTGACAAAGATCAATTGCAGACAAGACACGATCACATTATGATTAATGACAAGTGTACATGGATGATGTTGAGTTTTCCTGATGTCTGTGGATCAAACCAAAGCGCCGCACACAATCATTCAAATCTGCCCATGTCCATCTATTCCTTTTGGTTCATTACGTTTTTATTGCATAGACACACATTCATTCTTTTCAGTCGTAGCCTCTACTTTGGCAACACCCCCTTTGTATTTACAGATGACCGCCACTGATGTCAAACTGTTCAGGACCTGGCTAGTGGCGATGCTATGAGCAGCATGAATGTGTTGTTCAACGGCTGTGTGAATTAACGTTGTACACCAACCTGTAACAGTGAACCCAGAGCTGAGAATGATATATTCAGTGTAGTGTATAGCGTCAGGTTTGTGCAATAACAAAACTTCTCTCCACGTAAATCCGAGGGGCGTCTGATTTGGGGCGGCAGGGTAGCCTAGTGGTTAGAGCGTTGGACTAGTAACCGGAAGGTTACAAATTCAAACCCCCCGAGCTGACAAGGCACAAAGCTGTCGTTCTGCCCCTGTACAGGCAATTCACCCACTGTTCACAGGCCATCATTGAAAATAAGAATTTGTTGTTAACTGACTTGCCTAGTTAAATAAAGGCAAAATAAAACATTTCTTACTCGTTTGTCATAACGTTCGCTCTCGCCTGGGGCAGAGTAATACGGCGCGATCGCAAAATCTGATGACGCGAATATAACGCCAGTTTGCAACATGTTCAAATTGATAATGGAATAGCGTTACAGGCTGACGAGGAAAACCCATAGTAAAGCTGCCAAAGTTTAATAGTGTCCGCTTCCTAGCTACAAACCTTTTCGAAAGAGGTTTACTCAGTCCCATCGACGTTCGCACTGTTGCTAGGATTCAGATTACGGCAAGAGATTTAGACCTCTTGACGGCAAGTGGAGAAACGCAGAAGATCCGTAACATGTGGACTGTGACAATTACAAAACATCTCAAATGTGAAAATATGTCGCACCCTTTTATTACAGAATCACAACCCAATTATAACAAAAAGTCAACAAAATATGCATTAAAATTGTGCCACAGTGCAAACGTATTCAAACAAACAAGACACTCAAAAAGTTCATTTAAAACGGTATTTTATTCATCAAATCTGAAAAGGTCCTTATCGGGTTCCGATGGTAACCTGCCACACCCTGATCAGGTTATCCGTGTAGCCAGCAAACAGGGTCTGTTAAAAGAGAGAAAAATAAGGGAAGAATAAGAAAATGTCCAGAAGTTGCAAACAATAAGCCGTTGACAATATATTAAAGTATAATGCTCCCACTAGGTTTGAGTCCAAGTGCTAGACATTGCATGAATATGTACTACTGTTGTTTCTATACCCATCATCATTGCAGGACTTGTCATCAGAGCCAAAGCTCAGGCAATAAATGAATGTCACTTTGTAATCACAGGGCAAGGCAACAAACAATCCAGCAGAGACACAATCTTCTGAGAGCAGACTGAAATTACACAACCCTGTTCTAGAAGTAAACCCAGGGTTCTAGCATAGCTCTGTGGGACGTACCTGTCCGTCAGCAGACCAGGCCAGAGAGGTGCACTGTGGGGGCTCGGCCTTACTGTTGGTGCTGATAACCTCCTGTCTCAGCTCATCCACAATGATCTTGCCCTCCAGATCCTGAAGGGGGGGAGAAGGGGACTTATGAGCATAGCTTTGAGAAACAATGGGTTGTGATGAAATTGGAACTACTCTGATGTGGACATGACAATCACATTCTCAGGTCCAACAGATGGCTTCAGAAAAGGATGCAGTTAGCAGAGCTCAGAAACAGCCTCTTTATCATCATAGAAATAAGATGGCATTGGAATTTTCCATCATTGCTCCTTGACTAATGTAGTTTGATTACAGATTACAACACCAAACAGTCTTTCCAACCAACTGCACACAGTGCTGATGTATTCTGAGAGTAGAGTCTTACCCAGATCTTGATGCTGGGTCCGGTGGCAGCACAGAGCCAGTAGCGGTTGGGGCTGAAGCAGAGGGCGTTTATGTTGTCACCACTGTCTAGGGTGTACAGGTGCTTGCCCTCGTTCAAGTCCCACAGCATGGCCTGACCGTCCTATGGGAGAATGGGTTTCAGGGTCAAAGGTCAGCCAATGGACAATGCAAACGAAAATGCTTGCTTTGCAGGGCAACTTGGGCATGCAATTAAGTGTAGTCCATGGCCGTTCACCGGGGATACGAACCATCAACAATAACCCTAAATGGCAAATCTCAGTAAGCAGGTTTGAGTACACTAAATTACGTTTCAAAAGTGCCGGTTGCGTTCAGAAACAGCCTCTTTATCATCATAGTGAAACAGAAGGCAATCGAATTTCCATCATAACTTTGCAACACCACATTTAACACCAAGAACTTGCCCCAAGTTATTACATCAACCACAGACCCATCCAGTGACAATCTAATCCGGTCAAATTCAATAAAGGCAGAAACTGCAGGTGAACAGTGACAACCTTATTTGCTATTACGTTATAGATTTATTAGGAGTGCTTTCATCATACCTTTCCACCAGACGCGCAGAGAGAGCCATCGGGAGAGACTGTCACTGTATTCAGGTAGCCAGTGTGGCCAATGTGGTTAGTCTTCAGCTTGCAGTTGGCCAGGTTCCACACCTAGTGGGGAAGGCCATGTGTTAGGGTACACTGATTAGAAAAATACCTGCTGGAGGTGAACCATTTCAAGCGTGCAATGTCTAACACATTTGCAGCCTGGTTCCTGTACCCATCATCATTGCAGGACTTGTCGTCAGAGCCGAGGCTCAGGGTGATTATGTCACATTGTAATCACAGGGCAAAGCAGGAAAACACTTCAACAGAGAGCTTGATTGTATTACATCTACAGTAACAAAACCATTTAAAAAGACTTCTGCTTCGTTTAATAATCTACGCAGCCACCTGTCCTAGCGAGTCACTTGTGCTGTATGCAGCGTTGTCCGTACCTTGACCATCTTGTCCCAACCACAGGAGACAATGATGGGGTTGCTGCTGTTGGGGGAAAAGCGCACGCAGGACACCCACTCAGAGTGGCTCTCATCCTGAATGGTGTACTTGCAGACTCCCAGGGTGTTCCACAGCTTGATGGTCTTGTCCCGAGACCCAGACACGATCTGCCGGTTGTCAGCAGAGAAAGCCACACTCAGGACGTCCTTGGTGTGGCCCACAAAGCGACGGGTGGTGGTGCCACTGGAGGGGAAGAGAACCGTTGAGTCCATGTGTAAATCTTCATACTACAGATGACTAATAACCGGTGTAATTGCGTTGTTCAAGTCAACATTGAAACCAAGGCAGCACATGATTCTGATATCCACGTCTCATCTTTCACAGGTAAGCGCAGGTTGCATTCAGAAACAGCCTCTTTATCATCACAAGGATACAGATGGCATTGGAAGTTTCATCACTTTAGAACCAGCATTTTGACTGCAGCATGATATGAAACTGACAACATTTCCTTCCTGGGCTTATGCACCAGGGTGAACCCCCTTTACCCAAATGGTTGGATTGATAACCTCATCCTCACTGACCTGATATGACTGGAGGGGTGTAAACAGGTTGGCAGAGGCAGATAACTCTGGTCCTAGAATGTCTGTAGACGTTTGTTCCAGCTCAGCAATGAACCACCCAGGACAAAATGAGGCAACTGATCCTAGTCTTCAGTTCAGACCAGAATCAGATGTACAGATGCCTGCACATAATTTAGACCTCTGCATGGTACTACATCACCCCACAACCCTAGACTTACGTGGTGAGATCCCACAGGCGGAGCGTCCCATCCCAGGACCCGGACAGGGCAAACTGTCCATCTGAGGAGATGACTACATCACTCACAAAGTGAGAGTGTCCCTTCAGGGCACGCTGGGGGATGCCATAGTTGGTCTCATCACGAGTCAGCTTCCACATAATGATAGACTTATCTGAAAGAGAAATGCTGATTATACATTTAAAATACAAATATAAATGTATGGAATGGTAGATTGCAGTTGAACAACCAAAGGTAGGCCTAGCTAACTAATGTAACATGTACGCGTTAAGTATGGGAAGCTAGCCAGCCAACTACCGGTATGTTTCCTTCAACAATTACCGACAGACAAGCACAATCATAGAGTCCTCAAAACAAACTTTTAATAGAATGCTATGGTAGTTACAATTCAATTGTCAGGTCTAGAAATGCATTTCTCATTGCGAGCCTAATGAACATTTTTGTCCACTTGGCGGTGCACGTGGATGTGTGTCGGCATAGCAGGCGACGTCTGTTCTCAATGGCTAGCAATCAAGACATAACTTACTTGTAGAGTAGTTTGTCCACTAGACATTGCGTTTGACGCAAGACTTGCCCCCTACATTAATTGAGCTCACTTTCATGATTTACATTGTTTAAGCCGTCGCGGCTACACATCAATTTAGCAATGTAACATGCTTGGGGTTAGCCATATCTCCGACCATTTGTAGCGGGCTGAGAAGCGCTTACCTCGGGATGCAGACAGAATCATATCGGGAAACTGAGGGGTAGTCGCGATCTGGGTGACCCAACCATTGTGCCCCTTCAGGGTGCCCCTTACTGTCATCTGCTCAGTCATTTCGGCGAAGTTTTAGTGTGCCCTTTTCAAGGATGGATATAGATTAGTTTGAGGGCTAGGTTTCCCTAGGTCCTCTCACATTTAGGCACAGAGAAAAAGGAAGTTCAGACCCGGATGCAGAACCTTTGAGGGGTCGATCGCGCGCGGAGTACACTGGGAAGAACAGTTTTAACCCTTTCATGCCCGTGTGTTTTATTATTTATTTTTACTTGGATTTTACTCTTCTTCCATGTCAAACATAATATTATTAGAAAGATTAAAGAGACCATTGCAAAGTTATAATTGTAGCAATCATGTGGTAATCCCCAAAAATTGATCCCAAAATTGTATTACAGTTTCATTAATGTAAGTGCTTTATAGGTGGCCATGAAAATAGGCCACAGGTCTTTCATTCTAATGCATTCTGGAATTATTAGTAGGCCTAATGCAGAGGTTCTCAAACTTGGGGTCCCTTATATTGAAATGGGGTCCCTTGATTAAATAAAAAGGCAAGAAATCATTTCAAGTGGGATCCCCTATATTTTTTGGGGGTCAATTTGGGTTTGCAAGCAGATCAAGATTGTAGCCTAATGTGGCCTAATGATTGTAGTCAGAATGCATTATGGTCCTTTGCTCTGAATAACGCAGTAGGCCTACTATTCCTAATGCAAAATACATTTTCCTCTTAATTATATAACTTTATTTTTCCTACAATTTTTTAAATATGAGTGAGGATTTTTAAGAACAAATGACCGGAAGAGGTGCAAGAAGGTAACAGTATATTTTATGGAGTTTATTTCAGTCTACATGTTGAGTTGACCAGATGTAACATAATACAAAGATAAAGATGGCAGTTACAAAAATAGCTTAATTATTTTTACAACCAAATACACAACCAAATAAACAAACTCATAAAATCGACCTAATACTGTAATATTTTTGTTATAAAACACGCTAAACTGTACTGAGACATTGTGTCACCAATGGATGGCAATTATTCCTTAAAAAATGAGAAACTGAGGATATCTGCCAAAGAAATAAACCTGTAATATTGCAGAGAAACACCAGTTTGTTAAGGTAGTGTACCACACACATTGCTGCATATATCCAACATCAAAGGCCCAATGCAGACGTTTTTTTTTATATCAATATCAAATCATTTCTTGGTAACAATTCATTCCCTTACTGTAATAGATTTGAATTAAAATGGGGAGAGGTTTAAAGTCTACTTTATATTGGTCTATTAACCAATTTACCAACCTCCCGCCCATGAAAACCTGTTGAATAGAAAGGTCCTGTGTAGATTGTATTTTCAATCAGGAACTATTAGGAAATAACACTGTTAACATTTGTTCACACTTTCACAGAGACTGCACTGGGCCTTTAAATGACAGGGTTGAAGAAAACAACAAATATGATTGTGCACTACATCCCAGTTTCAAATATAACACTTTGTGAATTAAAAATACTGGAAATGATACATTAATAAAGTACAATATAATGAATTGGTTGTTTATTATATTATCCTAATAGCATAAATGTGGTATAGTGAAACCCACAAGACAAGTTACTTATATATGCCATGTGCTCTTGACATTGAAATTGAGGTGTGTGTGTGTGTGATTGTGTGTGTGTGTGTGTGTGTGTGTGTGTGTGTGTGTGATTGTGTGTGTGATTGTGTGTGTGTGTGTGTGTGTGTGTGTGTGTGTGTGTGTGTGTGTGTGTGTGTGTGTGTGTGGACCATACAGGAAGACTTGAAAAAAACAGAAACGCAGAGTGATCGAGCACCAAGTAGATAGATTTCTAAAAGAGAATTCATAAAGTTAGAAAGAGTGATCGAGCACCAAGAAGATACATCTCCAAAAGACAATCCTTAAAGTCAGAAAATAAACATGTAAATCAGAAAAAAATAAAAAAATGTCATTCATGATGTGATAATGTATAAAAAAACAAACAAGTAGGTATAGTGAAACCAACCGTCAATGATTACCTTTTTGTCAATGTAGATCAACGAGTATAACTATTTTTAAATCAATGACTTTGGGTACATTATTGTACTTCAGTCTGTGAACTCTTGTCTTATATAACTAAACTCATTGGTTAAGAAAAACAAACAATACAATTTTAAGTCAGCAGCAAGATTTCATACTGTTGTTGAGAGAACAGTATTTAATCTAAATGTCTCTTTAGCTAAGGTTAAGTGATAATACTTAAATAAAATGTGTCTTCAACACTGTACTGTCAACACTGTCAGAAAATACTGATGTGATATTTCTATTTGGCATCTGATGAATGCCATATAAAACCACAAAGTGACTTCATATTCAAATGAACTTCATATTCATCTTCATTGATGGATTACTCCATATTTGTTAATACTGCAAATGGCTCCTTCAATTCTGACGTTGAATTTAACACAGTGAACTTAGTATGCATCTGTATATTATACAAACACGTCCATGCACAGGAATGCAAATGTAACTGAACTAGATCAAAATCAAATAAAACATCACACTTGTCATCACTCCCGGTAGTGTCACCCACGCACACAAAAAGAAAAACCCATCTGCATAAAGAAACGATGCCTTGTGGCATTTTACATGGAAAGACTGTTAGAGATTGTTCTTTGCAAAGTAAATACCTCAGTAACTTATTGCCTTAGTGTGCTGGTATGGGGGAAGCTACTTTATATAATGCTGTGACTTGTGTTGATCATGCACTTTATTAAATGGAAACACTAAAGTAAAGAAGAGCAACAAATTAAATTGTCATACTTCATATCATAAAAACACTTTCATCATATCCGTCGGGTGAATCCACAGACATATATTATTGTTATTATTATTATGTAATCATAGGAAAATTCTTGCCTCTGTAGCCCAGAACCAACTGTGAGTGTGGTAAAAAACGACAACAGCCAATGGGTGGGATTCCTCTTCAGGTGAAAGTGTAAATGTAGTGTTCTGTGTCGCCCTCTACTGGTATATTTCCATAATGCAGGATCTCACTATTCTTCAGTGAACTGAATTGCACGGAACTGTTTCATGACTCTCTCAATAGAGGTTGTCTGTCCTCTTTGCTCCCATGACTGTCTGTTTCTCCCGCGTCTTCCCTCTGTCCTCCAGGCCTGCTCTCCCCTCTGGGCTGAGAGAGAGCGAGACGCTTGCGTTTGAGTTTCTGTCTCCTCCTCTCCTCGTCCTTCTCCTCCTTTATAAAACAGAGAGCGGAGAAGAGAGCACTGACCTACACTCCTCCATTGACCACACCAGGGGGTCTGTCCATCCGTGGGGTTGAGCAGGGGGGCGCGAGCACACACACTCCCATGCAAAATGAACAGCCAGGCAGCAATATGGCAGACGAGACTCCATTAGTAAGACCACTCTCCCTATCCATCTACTTTCCAGCATGTGTCTGCATGTCCGTTAGGTTTGGAGTCTGTTTGCTGCTTTATTTCTCTGTCTTGATGTTTCTCAAAGATGTCTGTGTCTCATTGACTCCATTTTACTTTATAGCCAGAGTCTATGTGTACAAAAAATATCTGTATCGATCGATATATGCGGTCTGGTTAATATTGTTGACTCAAAATAACGAACAAAAAATCTCTATATATTATATAAAACGTTCCCATAAAAAGGCAAAAAAAGAACATAAATGCGATGTAGTATTCAGTTGCAATATATACCATATCAATATGTACAGCGGCCATGCTTGATGTTAGTCATCACTGCAAGAGAAGGAGAGTAGGGATTAGTGGGGGTCACAGGTCAAGAACAACACTAATGTTAGAAAATCACTACAGCTCTATAATACATGCTTCATTCTTAATCTTATAATCACACTCATAAGATGATGATTATATAACATCCATATTATAATCATACTCACACCCCAATAACATTTATATATTGGGTTTAATACATGCTTATTGGCACAGTAAAAATAATCTAAGTTGGGCAATGAACATTGCGTTGTTCATTGTTTATTATCTTGAAGCTCTGGTTTGATAGAGAATGTCCCCTCATCACAGTGCATGTGGTTGTGAATAAATGTACTACATATTACTCAGGCAGGTATTAAGCAACCCTGGGTGTTAGAATCTACCACCATTCACCTTGTGCCAGCATCCTGGTATGGGCAGTCCATCCTGCCCCTGGGGATAAGAGAACAAGTGACAGGGATGGTCAGTGGGGCAGTTTCACGTCATGTAGGGTGAAAACACTACATTTTAGTTTAGTTTATTAGGATCCCCATTAGCTACTACACATGCAGCAGCTACTCTTCCTGGGGTCCACATAAAACATACAAATAACATGACAAAGTACAGAACAGTTATAGACAATAACATTCAATTCAATATATACTGTATATACACTGTATATATACAGCATAGGAGCAAATAATAATAATAATAACACATATAATTAAATAAGAGTTATATATTGAAAAGACACCAAGAAACAACAAAAATACTATTTACACACTGTTCATGTTCATATTCTTATATACAGTCCAATTAGATATTTAGAAAGAGGAGAGCTGCTGTGATACAATATTTTTTAAATCTGTTTTTTTTTTAAAGCTAAACTTGCTTTTTGCCTCTTATGGCAGAGCATTCCACAATGACATGGCTATAGATAACTGAGTGACACATTAAATCTGTTTATGGTTTGGGTACAGTGAAGCAACCCATAGTGGCGTATCTGGTGAGGTATGCATGTCTGTTTGAGGTGTATGCAAATAGGTGTATTGCAAGTGGTTTGGCATTTTCAACACACAAATGTTTCTTAAAAAGACTAGAAGAAAGGTAGTCCATTTCTCCTCAACCGTCAGCCATGAAAGACCATCATGCGTTGTTGATGTTAGATCTATGTGTGCAGTTAAGGCCAAGGCGTGCTGCTTTATTGTGAGGCAGCTGCAACTTTGCTAGGTCTTTCCTTGCTGCACTTGACCATATTACCGGATAGTAATCAAGAACAACTAGTACAGGTGGTGTTTGTGTAAAAAACAGACATACCTCACCCCATCTTCACAACAACTTGGTAAATATGTCCTGACCATGGTAGCTGACTATACAATGTCACACCCTTCATTGGACCACTCCATTTGAGGTTTAGGTCTAAGAGAATTCTTTGAACCAAATACAATGCTTTTGGTTTTTGGATGTGTTTAAGACCAGTTTTTATTGGTCCTTACCCATTCGAACACTGACTGTAAACCCCTTGCCAAGAGTCTCAGTGAGCTCACTGGCTGTAGGTGCTGATGTGTAGAGCGTGCAATCACCAGCATGCATAGTTATTTTAGCTTCTAAAAGCACAATACCATCCCACATGCAAGTCAGCACATTAACAACCGACAACCACACCGAGACCACAACACAACTCAGCACAATCTGTATAAGAAAAACAACACTATGGAGCTGGAATGATACTGATCTATGGATTCCTGTGACCATCCTGCCTACTGATGTAAAAAAAAAAAGAAGAAGAAGACAGAATTCAGATTGCAAACACACAATGGAATGGGACAGCGGACTAAGGGACATGGGATAGAAAAGGGAAAAAAGGCAGACACACGATGCAGGAAAGAGGTGGAAAGGTAGAAACAGGTAGAGATACTGTACCAAAGGACAGGAGGCCTCAGGGCCAGAAGGAGGAAGAGGAGGAGGAGCGGACTGTACCTCCTCATCAGAAAGTCCTTTAGTCCCACTAGAACCCTGTCAGCAAGAGCCAACCTAGTGTTACACACACTCTGAACGTACATTCGCCCCATAGACACAGAATACCATATACAGTGCCTTCAGAAAGTAGTCAAACCCCTTGACTTACTCCACATTCTGTTGTATTACAGCCTGAATTCAAAATGGATTAAAACGTACACACACTACATGATAATGACAAAGTGAAAACATATTTTTATTTAAAAAATTATACCTACTGCAACAAAAAATAAAAATGTAATACATAAATATCTCATTTTCATAAGTATTCACAACCATGAGTCAATACTTTGTAGATGCACCTTTGGCAGTGATTACATCTGTGAGTCTTTCTGGGTAAGTCTGTAAGAGCTTTCTACCTCTGGATTGTGCAACATTTGCCCACTAATCTTTTCAAAATTCTTCAAGCTCTTTCAAATTGGTTGTTGATCATTTCTAGACAACCATTTCAGGCATTGCGATAGATTTCCAAGTAGTTTTAAGTACAAACTGTAACTCGGCCACTCGGGAACATTCACTGTCTTCCTTGTAAGAAAACTCCAGCGTAGATTTGGCCTTGTGTTTTAGGTTATTATCCTGCTGAAAGTTGAATTCATCTCCCAGTGTCTGGTGGAAAACACACGAGTAGCGTACTACATTGCAACTGTTTGCCAATCCTCTAGGATTGTGCCTGTGCTTAGCTCCATTCCATTTATTTTTTATCCTAAAACTCCCCAGTCTTTAACAATTTCAAGCATACCCATAACATGATGCAGCGACCACTATGCTTGAAAACATAGAGGGTGGTACTCAGTAATGTGTTATATTGGATTTGCTTCCTTCTTTTCACTCGGTCAATTAGGTTAGTATTGTGGAGTAACTACGATGTTGTTGATCCATCCTCAGTTTTTGTCTTATCACAGCCATTACACTCTATAACTGTTTAATTGGCCTATGTTGAAATCCCTGAGCGGTTCCTTCCTCTTTACGGCAACTGAGTTAAGAAGGACAGCTGTGTCTTTGTAGTGACTGGGTGTATTGATACACCATCCAAAGTGTAATTAATAACTTTCTTTACCCATCTAGCAATAGGTTCCCTTTTTTTGTGAGGCATTGGAAAATCTCCCTGGTCTTTGTGGTTGAATCTGTGTTTAAAATTCACTGCTCGACTGACGGACCTTACAGATAATTGTATGTGTGGGGTTCAGAGATGAGGTAGTCATTCAAAAAGCATGTTAAACACTATTATTGCACACAGAGTGTGACTTGAGTGTGATTTGTTTAGCACATTTTTACTCCTGGCCTTATTTAGGCTTGCCATAACAAAGGGGTTGAATACTTAGAGACTCAAGACTTTTCAGCTTTTCATTTTTGATTAATTTGTAAAAATGTTTTAAAAAACGTAACGTTCCACTTTGACATTTTGGGGTATTGTGTGTACTGTATGCCAGTGGAGAAAATAAAATAAATCGCAATTTAATAATGCTTTTTAAATTCAGGCTGTAACACAACAACATGTGGAAAAGGTCAAGGGGTGTGATTACTGTCTGAAGGCACTGTAGTAAGAAATCATAGAAATAGAGATGGAAATGAAAAAAGTCAATAGTGAAGTATCTACAAATGTAATTACATAGAGTTGTTACATATTTGATCAAGCCTGGGTCAAAGGAGCTAAATGTCCATAGGCTCATGGACGAAAGGTCACAGTTGAGTGTGACATACCACAGGACAGGGCTGGTCCAGTCCAGGAGGACCCTGCTCCCCCTTACCGCCCTTCAGACCTCTCTTCCCCACCGTCCCCCGGTCACCCTGTAGAGAGAGAGAGAGAGAGAGAGAGAGAGAGAGAGAGAGAGAGAGAGAGAGAGAGAGGGGTCAGACATGCAGTGTTGGGGAGTAGTTCCACTAAATTAAATTCAACTAGTAATTCAACGACATGTTGCAATACCTTGGTTGAAGTTGAACTAAATTATAATCTTTGTAGTGTTTTCAGTAGTCAATCATTTTTTGTTGTTGCCTGCAATGGCGAAGGGAACTACTGGAACTAAACACTATATTTTCAACCAAAAATATAGGCTTTTCTCGCAAAACCCCCACAACATTTTTATTATATGACATTTCAGATTTAGATATGATCATTTTTCACGAGGTAGATTTCAAAGCAACTTCAGCTAACCAACTATATTTCCTTTAAGGGTAGCTTTACTGTAGCTTAACTTCTTCCAGTGTGACGTAGTTGGTGGCTTGATAAACTATATTTTCAGAGTACCTAACCCAACACTACTCTGACATGTCTACCTCGGATCAGCCTCTCAGAATAGCACTAAACATAGCAACCCAGAAAAGGACAAAAACAATTCCCATATTAACATATGTAGCCTGAGAAACAAGGTTCATAAAATGTATAACTTACGAACATCAGAAAGCATACATATTCTGTCCATCTCTGAAACACACTTAGATAATTACTTTGACGATGCAGTAGTAGCTATACATGGTTATAGAATACATTGGAGAGCTAGAAATGCAAATGGAGGAGGTGTTTGTATGTATGTCCAGAGTCATATTCCTGTTAGGCTGAGAGAAAGATCTCAAGTCAGAAGACGTAGAAGTAATATGACTACAGATTCATCTGCCTCACCTAAAATCTATTCTTGTGGGAAGGTGCTATAGAGTGCGAAAAGTCAGTATTTTGGACTATACGTGTGAAATGCTCAATAATGCATGTGATATTAACAGAGAGGTATATTTTCTGGGTGACCTAAATATTGACTGGTTGTCATCCAGCTGTCCGCTCAAAAAGAAGCTTCAAGTTGTAACACGATGCCTGCAATCTGGGTCAGGTTATCAGTCAACCTACCAGCGTATTTACAAACAGAACAGGAACTAAATCATCCACGTGTATCGATCACATCTTTACTAATGTGGCAGAAATCTGATCTAAAGCCGTATCCACACCCATTGGATGTATTGATCATGATATAATAGGCATATCTAGAAAAAAAACTAAGTTCCAAAGACTGGACCTAAAATTGTGTAAAAGCGATCATGCAAGAAGCTTTTGCAATGATTCCTATGTCGAAGATGTGAAAAATATTCGATGTGTAATGAGGAACAACCTGATGCTGCATGGACTCTATAAGGTGTCATAAACATTCCACTGAGATGCTGGCCCATGTTGGCTCCAATGCTTCCCACAGTTGTGTCCAGTTGGCTGGATGTCTTTTGGACGGTGGACCATTCTTGATACACGCGGGAAACTGTTGAGCGTGAAAAACCCAGCAGCGTTGCAGTTCTTGACACACTCAAACCGGTGCGCCTGTGCCTGTTCAAAAGCACTTAAATCTTGTGTCTACACCATCGGGCCCCATCCAGAGTGTCCAACACCACCCTGTACCATCGGGCCCCTTGCAGAGTGTCCAACACCCCCTCACCCCACTACCCCCCATGCTAACAGCACAACACCTGAATCAGAAGAGACCAACAGTCCAGCAAGACAACTATGCAGAAGTGGAATGAAGAATCAAGCACCCTGCTGCAGCTGAGCTAAACCAGTTTCTAATAGAAAGAACAATTGGTTCAAGAGAAAATAACCTAATTAATGAAATAGCATCTAATCAACAATTGCATTGTTTCAATTACCTCCACAAATCATCCGACTATTATCTTTTTTCACAACTGCCGCCAGTTTGACACCAAAACATAGACAACTAAATACATATTGACATAGTAAAAAAAACAAGTGTTAAAAAAGATATATAAAGGATATTTCATGCTGAAACTCTCATATTATCACCAAAGGTATTCACTAAGGGTGTGTTCATAAATGCACTCTGGCTATCTGCTCCAATTTCAGAGCGCTCTCGTCTGAGTATGCCAGAGTGCAGAATAACTGATGAATTCACAAACGCTGAATGCTCAACACCTGTTGAATATGGCCAGTGTCAGTAAACATTGCCAGCAGCACAGTTACAGGCACCAATGCTCTGGATAACATGAAAACATCCTAACCAGGTCTGCTAGGGTGAGAAAAATGGTCAGAGTGAGGTGTTCTCTCATTTGTGTCTGGAAGTAGCAAGCAAGCTAGCCAATGCTATCCAGTTAGCTTGGGTGCTTGACTGCCGTTGTGAGGTCAGAACGCTCGGATCAACCCTACTCATCAGCCAGTGTGCGCCCTGAACACCCCGAGAGTACACTAAGCGCGCTCTGGCACTCCAGATTGAATTTACGGACACACCCTAAATTGACGGTTTGTATTTAGCATAATGTTTAGTAGCTTTGTCATTTCTTATTTACAATCAATTCATATTTCATATATTTTACATGTGATGGGGCCAGAAAGAGGAACAGAGTAATTACAGACTCCTCTGATAATCTGAAGTACCCAAAAGGGCCATTAGATGTCTTGTGACAGATTACATAAAATCTTTGAAAAATAAATGGTTGTTTATTGGTACTTTGGGGCTTTGACCCCAGATGGGGAGGGCGAATGATGTAGACTAGCATAGTGGTTGTCACATCACAGAGACTTCAAATACTGATGAGGGAAAACGGGATTTCGAACGCTCATCATGCAGGTTTCACGTGGTGTATTTTGGTGGTCATATTTAGAACTACAACTCACCCCAGTGTATTTACAACTACAGCACCCTACAGCACGCCTGTGTACTTATGGTTCATCACCAAGTAGTCGCTGTAGTAACAGTGACCGTACAATAACCATTACAACCATCTCAGATCTTTAACCAATGTTTAATGGAATGAACATGTCTTGGCTAACCCACCAACTTTAAATTGGCGAGACCTGCTTCAATGGTGGCAGGTAAGCATACAGGTGCAGCAACACTGATTGTGATATGTATGCATAATAGCAGAACTGTGGGCTAGAGAAGGGAAGAACATGCTCCTCCCACCTTGTCTCCTCTGTCTCCCCGGTCTCCCTTCTCTCCAATCAGGCCTGGGAAACCCTGTAGAGGGAGGAACAGGTTAGTGTGGGCTGCAGTGAAATCCCCAGTGTCATATAGTCTGGTAGGTCAAAGTTCAAAAACACTATTTCATACTTACATCCATTCCAGGCTCCCCAGACTTGCCCTGTCAACACACACATTATTGAATGCATCAGTACCACCATGACCAAGACCATGGAAAACCATGACATGCAATGATCGTAAGCCTAATATGCTAAGGTGATTTGATAATGAGGGCGTCACCCACCTTCTCTCCTTTGGTCCCTGGGAGACCCACCAATCCTGTGGAGCCGGGGGGACCCTGAGGGCCATCAACACCCTGGGGAGGACAGAAACGTTAGATATCATCACTATCATCATCACCATCATCAGTAGCTACAACTCATAATTATTCTTCTACAGTATCACTCACCCTCAGTCCAGCAGGTCCAATGTCTCCCTTCTCCCCTTTAGCTTTGTCTCCAGGCTCTCCCTGCATGGGAACACATTATACTCAGTACACTCTACAACACTCAACAGATTATCTATCTAGTTGCCTAGTCATTTTATCTCTACCTATATGTCCATATCTACCTCAATTACCCTGTACCCCTGCACATAGACTCGGTGTAGCCAAGTTATCATTACTCATTGTGTGTTTATTTAACTTTTTTTTCTCTCTGCATTGTTGGGAAAGGTCTGTAAGTACAGTGGCTTGTGAAAGTATTCACTCCCCTTGGCATTTTTCCTATTTGGTTGCCTTTGGGGGATTTGTATAATTTGATTTACACAACATGCATACCACTTTGAAGATGCATTTTATTTATTTATTGTGAAACAAACAAGAAGTAAGACAAAAAAGAGAAAACTTGTGCCTGCATAACTATTCACCCCCCCCCCAAAGTCAATACTTTGTCGGGGCACCTTTTACAGCAATTACAGCTGCATGTCTCTTGGGGTATGTCTCTATAAGCTTGGCACATCTAGCCAATGGGATTTTCCCCATTCTTCAAGGCAAAACTGCCCCAGCTCCTTCAAGTTGGATGGGTTTCGCTGTTGTACAGTAATCTTTAAATCATACCACAGATTCTCAATTGGATTGAGGTCTGGGCTTGGACTAGGCCATTCCAAGAAATGTAAATGTTTCCCCTTAAACCACTCAAGTGTTGCTTTAGCAGTATGCTTAGGGTCATTGTCCTGCTGGAAGGTGAACCTCTGTCCCAGTCTCAAATCTCTGGAAGACTGAAACAGGTTTCTCTCAAGAATTTCCCTGTATTTAGTGCCATCCATAATTTTTTCAATTATAGACAGTTTCCCAGTCCCTACTGATGAATGACATCCCCACAGCATGATGCTGCCACCACCATGATTCACTGTGGGGATGGTGTCTCTGGGTGATGAGAGGTGTTGGGTTTGCACCAGACATAATATTTTCCTTGATGGCCAAAAAGTAAATTTTAGTCTCATCTGACCAGAGTACATTCATCCATACGTTTGGGTGTCTCCCATATTCCTTTTGGCGAACACCAAACGTGTTTGCTTATTTTTTTTCTTTAAGCAATGACTTTTCTCTGGCCACTCTTCCATAAAGCCCAGCTCTGTGGAGTGTATGGCTTAAAGTGGTCCTATGAACAGATACTCCAATCTTTGCAGCTCCTTCAGGGTTATCTTTGGCCTCTTTGTTGCCTCTCTGATTAATGCCCTCCTTGCCTCATCTGTGAGTTTTGGTGGGCGGCCCTCTCTTGGCAGGTTTGTTGTGGTGCCATATTCTTTCCATTTTTTTAATAAGGGATTTAATGGTGCTCTGTGGGATGTTCAAAGTTTCTGATCTTTTTTTATAACCCAAACCTGATTTGTACTTCTCCACAACTTTGTCCCTGACCTGTTTGGAGATCTCCTTGGTCTTCATGGTGCCGCTTGCATGATGGTGTCCCTCACTTAGTGGTGTTTCAGACTCTGGGGCCTTTCAGAACAGGTATACTGAGATCATGTGACAGATCATGTGACACTTAGATTACACACAGGTGGACTTTATTGAACTTTTGAAGGTAATTGGTTGCACCCGATCTTATTTAGAGGCTTCATACCAAAGGGGCTGAATATATATGCACACACCACTTTTCTGTTTTTTATTTTTTAGAATTTTTTGAAACAAGTTATTTTTTAAATTTCACTTCACCAATTTTGATTTTTTTTTGTATGTCCATTACATGAAATCCAAATAAAAATCCATTTAAATTACAGGTTGTAATGCAACAAAATAGGAAAAATGCCAAGGGGGATGAATACTTTTGCAAGGCACTGTAAGCATTCCACTGTTAGTCTACACCTGTTGTTTACGAAGCACGTGACAAATACAATGTGAAGACAGACATCACTGTACCTCTATGGCATTCTAGTCTTACCTTAGGGCCAGGCGTTCCATGATGACCCTGGAACACACAAAGATATCATTTCATGTCAGTCTTAAGTATCTGAAATGATTCAGCCACATCATATTGGGGAACAGAGGGGTGAAACTCTTTAGGTGACACAAAGACACTCTCGTATAGTGACACTCACCATGTACCCTGTAGGTCCAGGGGGTCCCGGGGGGCCAGGAGGGCCTGGCTGAGAAATCATCTGAACCTGAATAACAGAACAACAAACACATTAAAGATGATGAACATATCAATGGTTGTATCTCCAATGGTGTCCTTTGAGATACAGACCATATGTAATTCAACTGTCTGCCAAGCTATGCTCCACATGAAGCAGTGTTCAATGCCAATATGATACAGATTCAATGACAACTATTGAGTGTGTGAATACCGTATACACCCGTGTGCTTTACTTACCAGGTTATCTTCCAGCCTGGAGTCTCCCTTGTCCCCCTTCTGTCCATCCTTCCCCTGAGACAGACAGAGAGGGGGGGATTTAAATCTCTTTGCAGTAGGCTACTCGACAATATGTATTACACCTCTGATGAAAGGGGTTATTACTTTGGATTCCCGTCTGTCTACTTACCCCTGGCCCAGAGAGACCCATCTCTCCTTTCTCTCCTTTCTCTCCAATCGACCCCGTCTCCCCCATATCTCCCTTCGAACCGTAAAGAGGAGAGAAGGTTAGAGGTCAAAGGGTGAGAGGTGAGAGATTCAGGACAACTCTGATTAATCATGTGCATTATCATTCCAGGTAATAAGTGATTTCAATATATAAATGTGCAACATTTCTAAACATTGGAGTGACATAGTGATTCAACGTGGGTTATTAAAAAAAAAAGTCAAAGGGACATTAGAGTGTCTGTACCTTCTCCCCATCTAGTCCAGATGTCCCAGGCAAGCCTAGCTCTCCCTGGAGTAGTGAGGAAAAGACACAAGTTCCAACTGACAATTTACCTTCAAAGAGTATTGACTTCCATTGATTCAGACACAATGGATAGAAGAGATGGCATGTGTATATAAATAAGACCCTACCTTTCCTCCTGGGGGTCCTGGGGGCCCCGGTAAACCTGGTGGGCCCTAGGAAGGGACAGACAGACAGAGAGGTTACACAAAATACAAAACATCAGCCAGGCAAGTCGATCTGTCTCAGTAGTCTGTTAGTAGAATTACAATCAAATCCATGGATAAATCTACGTATATCCAATTCCATCACTCTTCATCAGGCAGTGATGGTTTGTGATTGTTTGTTGAGTAGGTCCGCTCAGACAAGCATACTAACTCAGAGTCAGTGGATTATGTGTGTATTATCCTTAGAGCAATTGTGGGATTCAAGACGCCAGTGTAGGGCAAAAACAGAAAAACATTGTGGATGGATGGTGGATTTCACAATACAACACTCTCAGTAAACTAACGGATCATTATTCTCTGATGAGGACCAGCTTTGCTATGGATGCTTTGGTGCAAATCGGCAATAAAATTGATCTATTGGGTCAGGTTATGCGGTTGGCTGAACACAATGCCTTGGCATCATGTCACACGACATGGCTGGTTTATTATTAACCCGGGGTTGAACTCTCAGAGAAGGACTCTGGAGTCTTGAGCAAACAATAGGAAAGTGGATCAAGTCCAGCAAGGAGCTGGGGATGGCGAACGCACGCACGCACACACACACACACACACACACACACACACACACACACACACACACACACACACACACACACACACACACACACACACACACACACACACACACACACACACACACACACACACCATAGCAAAGACCTCCAGCACCCACCAGCAGTAAACCTAAAAGAGGATACAGCCCTATTGACCTAGCCAGAGCTATTACCATAGCATCCATAGCATCCTAACCTCTTCTAACCACACAGTTAATGGGGCAGGATGGAGTCAACCTCTCAGGGCAGGAGAATGGAAGCCTGGACTCAGACAGACATTTTCTCAGTGCAGCATGGACGGTTCCTGGGTTAGGGCTGAGAAGGCTGACCCTAGGACTTAGTTGCTAATTCATGGTTCTATTTCTGCATGCTGTATGTGAGGGACATGGAGCCATTGTGCCTCCGGTGGTGGTGCTTCGCCACAAAGCAGAGGCAGTGTGTGTGACCTCTTGAAGCAATAAAAGATGGAAATCCGATTAATTCCCAGAGGTGTATAATACATGTTGATTTCTCCATCCCCTCTCTTCCAGGTTTTTGTTTTGTGCTCTGGCAAAACTATGGCAACGGAAAGGGTTTACAAACAACTATTGTTCCAAGTTACTCCATCTTCTGAAACGATGGCCACCCACACGGATACTTTGAAAGCTGTAAAAACAAATGAATGAATTCTGAAGCACCAATTGCATCACCCAAATGTGGATGGAATCAATATGGCCCATCACGAAGCGAGTGAAATGATTCAAAACGGATTTGGGTTGGGTAAGAGTTCACCAGTATGTAAACTAATGTAGATAGGCTTCAGAACACTGATGAGATCTCAAGTCTATGTTGTGACCAGCTCATGTGTAACTCAGTCATGTCTCAAGCATAGCATGCACGGGCCTACTCTAAACCTGGGGACCCCATGTAGATAGTGTTTTTGAATCCGAAAGCACACGCCAGTGAAGAGATAGGGATCTCTTATTAGCATGTAGCATGGGGCCCAGCACGAAGAGAAGATGTTTGTGCCTAGACTGTGAAATGAGTTAAAAGATCTCCCTCTCTCTTTACTATGTGTCCCGACTGGATTGAGCAAGAAAAAAAAATCGCAAATAGGATATTATATCATTCTAGTTCTTTCAAGCCAAGCAACATCACAGATCACACCGCCACACAGCAGGGTTAACTTCAAGCCGCATATCATGTGAGGCAACAATAACACAGTATGGAAAAAGTACATTTCAAAAGTGAAATGAATGATGTTTTGATTCTGCATGATTGAGAATGTCACTCCAGGCTATGTAATATCAGAGGCTGTGTTCCAGCTGTTAGGTATTTATAGTAGCTTGCTGTTGCATCCTGTATATATATATGTATGAGAGGACAGTGGCTGGTTGCAGGAAACTTTGGTTTTATGTCTCTGGTTAGTTGCTGGTTGTGGGTGATGGAGTAGTGATACTGTATCTAATGTGTCTGATGTCAGGGCTGTGGGACAGAGTGTCCTCCTTACACAAACACTCAGGGGTTGTTCACTCGGGTCTTAGAAGCTACATGTGTACACAGGCACCCGTGTGTATGCTCACGTGTATGAGTGTATGCGCCTATGTCTATGCATTAGTGTGTGTGAGAACACACTGACTACACAGACCACATCTACAAAGCCGTGATGTGTGACAGTGGTTTACCCCGACACTGATGGTCTGGATGGCCTGTCAGGAAGGAAGAGCAGCGTGTTAAGTCTGTCGGGATAACTCTATGATACTCTATGGGCCTTCAAACACATTGTCTACGTCTCTGACTGGGTGGTCTCACCTGGAAGGCTTCTAGTAGCTTCCCATTGAAGTTAATGACCTCAGTAGAGCCAGGAACCCCCTTTTCACCAGGATAACCCTAAGAGAAGTGGAGAAGAAAAGAGAGAGAGAATGAGAGAGAGTCATCGAGGGAAAGAGAAAGAGAGAGATGGAGAGAGATATATTAAGAAAGAGATAGAGAGAGAGATATTGAGAAAGAGATAGATAGAGATATTGAGAAAGAGGTAAATATATTGAGAAAAAGATAGAGAGATATTGAGAGACATAGATATTGATAAAGAGATAAAGAGATAGATATTGAGAAAGAGATAAAGATATTGAGAAAGAGATAGAGCGATAGATATTGAGAAAGAGATAGCGAGAAAGAGAGACATTGAGAAAGATATATATATATATATATATATATATATATATATATATATATAGAGAGAGATTCAGATGCTCATGAGCATCAAATAATCACACAAAAAAGTACATAAAAAGGTAGCCTCAGACAACTGTGAACATGATCTTTGGTGGTGATTAGGCTGTGTACACATACCAAGTCTCCCTGGGTGCCTTGCTCTCCAATATCTCCTTTGTCTCCCTACAAAATACACGCAAACACAAACAGTTGAACAAAAGCCTTTGAATTGGCTGTGTCCATATAGGAGAAACAACCTCTCATGTATTAGTGTGGAGGCGACAGGATATGTCTCACCTTAAACCCTGGGAGTCCGTCCATGCCCCTCTCCCCCTTCTCTCCCAGCAAACCAGCCTCCCCCTGTTACACACAGAAAGAAAACACATAGCTTAGGCGTAGGTAAGTCACTTTACAATGATGTGTTCAGTACAATATCATTAAAAAGAACTGTAGGCCTGCTATAGTCGGTCAGTTCCATCTATGGTGGTATAGCTGGAAGGAGGAAGTGGTGAAAAACAACACCAGAGGAACAGAGAGGGATTAACACCATACAACAGGCCTGTGTTACAGACTGTAGAAAGGCCAGCAGGCCTTCTTCTATTCCTGGCCATAGCAGTTTGAGCTGGAGCTGAGCAGTTCTTCCAGAATAAAAACTTCAGTAACCACAAACAGCAGCTCACTTCAACTCACTCCCAGACAGCGCATACACACACCACGCACGCACGCACGCATACACACACAGACGCACACACACGCACGCATACACACACCACGCACGCACGCACGCATACACACACAGACACACACACACGCACGCATACGCACACACACACGCACGCATACACACACAGACAACACACACGCACGCATACACACACAGACACACACTCGCACGCATACACACACAGACTGAAGCTGATAGAGAGGCAGTCAGTGCCGAGTGCCTGGCATCTGTAGTCTCTGGAGTCTTTTAAAAAGCCCATGACATCACTGCAACAGAGGAGTGTTTAGCACTGGCTAGAGGCCTAACTCGGTGGAGAGGGAGAGATGGGGAGAGAAAGAGAGAGCGCAATGAGGGTACAAATGAAAGCGAAAGCAATGTGTTTGATGTCTCGATCCATGCCACCCAAGACCTGTTTAGAGTGATAAGCTCCAGACAGAAACAAGTGAAGAAAGAGGAATGAAAGGGATAGATATGAGAGGCAGGGACGGCCAGAGAGAGAGAGAGAGAGAGAGAGAGAGAGAGAGAGAGAGAGAGAGAGAGAGAGAGAGAGAGAGAGGGAATAAAACACAGTCTGACTTAGAGATGAAAAAAAGAAGAGAAGGAGGTTTAGGCGTAGGAGAAACTGAGCGTGATCATGTAATAAGCAGCTAATAGTGTTAGCAATGGCTAACTCCTTAATTAGCGTTAGCATCATCTTCACCTTTGACCCTGGGGGTCCCTGTGGCCCTGGGTATCCTGGCTCGCCATTTTCACCCTGAGAGTGCACAAGGGGTCAACAAAGGTAACCACACAACACAAACTTGTACCCTATTGTATGCATCCGGCCAGATATACTGTGAACTCCATGCACATCGAGTGTACATTTATAGTGTATTTTGTGGTATGTGTACGGACATAGAGGCATGACTTACCGGCTTTCCAGGTACACCTGCTTGTCCCTGTGAATGACAAAGAGATGTAGTTGGCGCATAATCTCTCTACTCGCCTGCACGTGCTAGTGCTCAAACCGAAATAGCACGTCTCTAGCTGCGGTACCATGTCATGTGCTCTTGTGCTAGTAAAACTGTCAAAACACAAAGAAACACAAACATTTGGATAACAGACTCACCTCCACACCATCGAGACCAGGGAAACCCTGTGGAGAACCAAGCAGAAAGTCACACATCCAGGTCTCCATTAGACATTGTGCATTCTGAGGAGTAGCCACAGGAGGTCAGTGTTTTATCATCCCATATAGAGTCTTGGTTGTGTGCCTGCTATCATGTCAAGCATTTCCAGCTGTTTTTGGCTCAATCCTCCAATGCTGGAGGACATGTACCTCTGCTCACAATGAACCACATGTGTGAGACATGTTTTGTATGTCCAGCTGTTTTTGGCTCAATCTTCCTATGCTGGAGGACATGTACCTCTGCTCACAATGAACCACGTGTGTGAAGACATGTATATGGCTTTGGGCATACATAACCCCTCATTCCCTTTTCTATAAGAAGACATTCTATGACCTCATCTACACAGTCAGGTACCATACACAAACAAACACAGAGCATCTTCCCTTTCAAACGTCTTGGCTGGAATCCAATGGTGATCAGAATGAATCCACCAAATGCAACTTTTGACTGTGTGTGTGTGTGTTTGGTTTTACTATCCTTGTGTGGACCAGAAGTCCTCACAGGGATAATAGAACAAGGACATTTTGCCCATCCCCACAAGGGAAAAGGCTATTTTAAGCTTAGGGTTCAGGTTTAGGGTTAGAATTAGGGTTACGGGTTAAGTTTTGGGGTCAGGTGTTAGGGTTTCAAATCGAATCAAATCAAATCTTATTTGTCACATGCGCCGAATACATCCCTTACACCGAAATGCTTACTTACAAGCCCTTAACCAACAATGCAGTTTTAAGAAAGATAAGTGTGAAATGAAAAAATAGATAAGTTAAAAATCTAATTAAAAATAATTAAAGAGCAGCAGTAAAATAACAGTAGCGAGGCTATATACAGGGGGTACTGGTACAGAGTCAATGTGTGGGAACACAGGTTAGTCAAGGTAATTGAGGTAATATGTACATGTAGGTAGAGTTAAAGTGACTATGCATAGATAATAAACAGAGAGTAGCACCAGTGTAAAAGAGGGGGAAGGGGTACAATGCAAATAGTCTGGGTAGCTATTTGATTGGCTGTTCAGGAGTCTTATGGCTTGGTGGTAGAAGCTGTTAAGAAGCCTTCTGGAACTAGACTTGGCACTCCAGTACTGCTTGCCATGTGGTAGCAGAGAGAACAGTCTATGACTAGATTGGCTGGAGCCTTTGACAATTTTTAGGGCCTTCCACTGACACCACCTGGTATAGAGGTCCTGGATGGCAGGAAGCTTGGCCCCAGTGATGTACTGGGTCATACGCACTACCCTCTGTAGTGCCTTGCGGTCGGAAGCCGAGCAGTTCCCATACCAGGCAGTGATGCAACATGCTCTCGATGGTGCAGCTGTAGAACTTTTTGAGGATCTGAGGACCCATACCAAATATTTTCAGTCTCCTACTTTGTCGTGCCCTCTTCACTACTGTTTTGGTGTGTTTGGACCATGATAGTTTGTTGGTGATCTGGACACCAAGGAACTTGAAACTCTCAACCTGCTCCACTAAATCCCCATCGATGTGAATGGGGCGTGCTCGGTCCTCCTTTTCCTATAGTCCACAATCATCTCCTTTGTCTTGATCACGTTGAGGGAGAGGTTGTTATCCTGGCACCACACGGCCAGGTCTCTGACTTCCTCCCTATAGGCTGTCTCATCGTTGTCGGTGATCAGGCCTACCACTGTTGTGTTGTCGGCAAACTTAATGATAGTGTTGAAGTCGTGCCTTGCCATGCAGTCATGAATGAACTGGGAGTATAGGAGGGGACTGAGCATGCACCCACGAGGGGCCCCCATATTGAGGATCAGCATGGCAGATTTGTTGTTACCTACCCTTAACACCTGGGGGCGCCCCGTCAAGAAGTCCAGGATCCAGTTGCAGAGGGAGGTGTTTAGTCCCAGGGTCCTTAGCTTAGTGATGATCTTTGAGGGCACTATGGTATTGAACGCTGAGCTGTAGTCAATGAATAGCATTCTCACGTAGGTGTTCCTTTTGTGTAGGTGGGAAATAGCAGTGTGGAGTGCAGTAGCAATTGCATCATTGGTGGATCTGTTGAGGCGGTATGCAAATTGGAGTGGGTCTAGGGTTTCTGGGATAGTGGTGTTGATGTGAGCCATGACCAGCCTTTTTAAAGCACTTAAAGTGCTACGGGTCAGTAGTCATTTAGCAGGTTACCTTCGTGTTCTTGGGTACAAGGACTATGGTGGTCTGCTTGAAACATGTTGGTATTACAGACTCAGTCAGGGACAGATTGAAAATGTCAGTGAAGACACTTGCCAGTTGGTCAGTGCATGCTCGGAGTACACATCCTGGTAATCCGTCTGGCCCTGCGGCCTTGTTGACCTGTTTAAAGGTCTTACTCACATCGGCTAGGGAGAGCGTGATCTCTAAGGTTGTGATCACACAGAGCTGATGCTCACATTCGTGTTGCTTGCCTCGAAGCGAGCATGAAGTAATTTAGCTCGTCTGGCAGGCTCGTGTCACTGGTTGCGCTTCCTTTGTAGGTTTTAAGGGTTAGGGATTTGTGGTTATGGTTATGGTTAAGGTTAGCGTTAGGTTAAGGGTTAGCTTTAGGGTTAGGGTTAGGGTTAGGGAAAATATGATTTTGAATGGGAATCCATTTTTTGGTCCCCACAAGGATAGTAAAACAAACGTGTGTGTGCTTGTGTGTGTGTCCCAGGTGGATGAATGGTATGCTTGGTGTAGAACCATGCGTGTTGAAATAATCCATGGAGAGGCCAGGCCTGGAGAGATGTTCCGTGTACGTAGCCCCTCATACAGACAGACAGAGCTTTGTCTCTTAGGCACGTTGTCTGTTTATCGACACACTCAAGCACCTACTGCTCTACAGTAACAAATATTATTAGGAATGTGAAGTTACGCTAACTCTCTCCTCATATATCCCATATCTCATATTTTCTCCATTGCCTACTTGAGAACAGGGGTGTATTCCATCTGGCTTCCTTATCCACTCTAAACGTATGGGTGCAGGCATGTACGCACACCGCCCCACACACTCTCCCCTCACCCTTCACCTTTGGACCGTTATCGTTTTCTTGTGCCCCTCTCACCCATAACTCTTCTCTTCTTTCCACTCCTGTCTCTTATCTTTCGATGCCACTGGGCAATCTTTTCTCAAGTCCTCTGAACCCCCTCTCCTTTTGCCCTCCTTCTCTTATTATCCGATGCCACAGAACAGCCTATGTGCTTTCTCTCTGCCCCCCCCACTCTTCCTCTCTCGCTCGCTCGCTCTCCCTCTCTCTCCCTCCCTCTCTCTCTTTCTCTCGCTCTCCCTGTCTCAGTAACGAGGAGGGTTTGAGGTCATTCACTAGGGAGAAAGAACAGAACAACAGATCCACTCTTCCTTCCTCTGCTTCTCTCACTCATACATCTGTCTCGGGGCTAGCAGCCTCCACGTTGCTTTGTTTTGTTGTTTTCTGCTCTGCAACGGGACTATGTTAAATAAAAGGACAAGCAATTTGTTTACACCCTCGTTTATGACTCAAGTCTGTTTTCTTTTGTCCGTCTCTGCACTTTGCAGCCAGTCCTCCTCGTGCCACCGTCTAACCGACATTTTTCATCACAGTCCAGCTTTGACACCATGCCAACTGCCAATATGGGTAACAGTGCATTCGTTTGTGATCTTGGATAAACACAAATGACCTAAACCCCCTACCCCGGCTCCTCGTCCCACTGATCTCCAACCACAGTTTGAGGCAGTGGCTCCAGATGAAATATCCCCAGGCGGGTTTAAAGTTAATCTAGAGAAACAGTGGCGGCCCAAGGCTAAAGATCTATTGTTCGGTGAGGCAGTAATACTGTGGGTGAACCCAGAGAGAGTGCCATATCTGTTACAGGGGCACAGAGTGATAGAGCTGGGGTAGGGCCGACTGGTGGGAGACTAGGTCTAGCTGGATCACTTTGTGGCCTTCTATTACAGGAACCAGATGAGGTTTATTTTGGGCTGTTTTAAGTAAGCCGCAGCTCGCTGGCAGCCACAGTAGGCTCTGTCGACGTGGGTTCACTGCACTCTTATTACACCCTTTCCCCTCACCATCCTGTCACTGTCTCTCACTGTCTCTCACTGTCACGCCCATGTGGTCAACACGACCAGGTCAACACTATTGTGGTCAACAGCTACTGATGACAGGTGTTGGAAACTCAGAAACTCAGTGGCGGTAACCTAGTTCTCCATCATCAGCTGCATGGAACTAAGAGAGGACACAGTATTGGTAAATGGAGGGAGAGAGAGAGAGAGAGAGAAAGAGAGCGAGGGGGAATAAGGGAGGAGAAAGTGACGGAGACAATGGGAAATGATGTGTGTGTGTGTGCGCGTGGTGTGTGTGCGTGCATATGGGTTACATTTGTCTATTCTACCTTTACCTGTATGTGTGTGTTTATATGTGTGTGTAAGGTAATGCTGATACCTGTTCTCCAGCGGGGCCGCGGGGCCCGTCCTTGCCTGTGTTCCCAGGAGGGCCTCTGGGGCCCGGGGACCCTTGGTCACCCTGCAGGACGACAACAAAGGGATAAGAGAGGGAAATCATGGTAGAAGAAATTAGAAAAGATGGTTACACACACACACACACAAAAATGTTTTGTTTTTCTCTCCAGAATGGTAAATACATTATTTACCACATGACATACACAAACTCACCCAAACGTGCACATGTAAACTCTCCCAGGCACGAGATGTGTTAACTAAGTATTAAACACAACATTAACTGAAGTGTGAAATGAAGTGTTTAATTGAATTGCTCTAGCCAAAATGAACCACAACACATGAAAGGGTATTTTACCAATGGAATTACAATTTACAAGGCAAAAACGTCCTTCCTCGCCAGTTCAGAATTTCCCTTAACCCACTTAGCGCTACATCCCACTTAGGCATCTCCTTAGTGACTTGCCTAGTTAAATATAGGTCAAATAAAATACAAATAAATGACCACACCAGTATTTTCACACCGTGGTGAAGTAATCTATTCTAACGGTTAAAGTAAACCCTTTTCATGTTAATGTTTCCCTGCTCGGTTCTTGTATAACTAAATCCATTCCATTAAACCAGAGTCTTCTCATGGTATTCACATGGATATTCCCAGCATTCTCAATCACAGACATAATGTATGTGCTGGTCTGGGCCTGTGTGTTGTGGTGAGATGTGTGAGACAAGGGCCTTTTCATTTAGACTGATTCTATCAAGGTCTTCATCCACCAGACTCTAGGCCCGTTTCCCTGTGTAGATGATTAACATAGTTCTGGAAGGCAGAGGACTCCACCAACAAAGCTGTTCTATTCCCAATATAATGAAAAGCACACAATCCTAAACCCGCTCTAACATGTGGCCCTGTAGTTTTCCTGATATGTTTTCTATTGGTTTTGTCATGTTACGAAATAGGCACCATAGAAACACCACACGCACGCACACACGCACACACGCACACACGCGCATGCACGCACGCACGCACGCACATACACACGCACATTAAACAGAACACAGCACATGTGCATGAGGAGATAAATGAACTGAGAGAAAGCAGCAGAGAGATGACAACAGAGAGAGAGAGAGCGATACAATGAAGAAAAGGGTGAGAGACATGATATCAAGCAGTGAATAAGAGATATCAACCAGCAGTGAACGGGTTAAAGGTGGTTAGAGGTGCACACATGCCTTAGTGGAGGTGTACCTTCATCAAGCGTCTCTGAAAGTTGGACTGGTCACCAGACATAAAGCCGTGGTCATAGCGGGGAAAGACCATCTGAACCAGGAGAACAGAGGAGGAGGAAGAGAGAGAAAAAAGGAAGAGTAGAGATGGAGGGAAGCACAGAGAGGGTGCAGAGCAGAAGATGGAAAGAGAAAGTGACAGAGAGGTGGATAGAGAAAGAGAGATAGAGGGAAAGGAAACAGAAAGAAAGAAATACCAAGAAATCAGTGGTTAAATAAGTCGGGGACCGATTTCAGGCTGAAGTCTCCCTCCATTCTCCAAGGAGAGACAGAGTGAGGTGCTGAGAAGTGAGAGATAAGAGGTCAGGGTTGATAGGTCAGAGTTGAGAGGTCAAAGGTGACCCAGCAACTGTTGTCCAGCGGAGAGAGACAGGCAGGTCAGCAGAGGCCTGCTGGGAGAACAAGGCTACGGAGGGGCACGAGGGACAAACCTTAACGGTGAGGATCTGATTACTGTGCAGACCTGCGTATGAGTTGTGGGAAGGAGGGCCCTGGGGGAGGAGGGGGGAGGAGAGGGGAGAAACACAGAGGAGGGTGAGTCACCTGTCGGAGGAAAGGTGGAGCACCATGTGGCTAAGGCAAATGTTCAGCAGGTGTGTGACAATCCATTCGCCACATGGGTGTCTATAATGTTAAAATGTAGAAGGATTGATCTGTATACTACCGGTACTCATATCTCTTCATACCCAGTTAGACATAGCTGTAGAGTACACTAAATAGTCATCAAATAGCACCAACTATAAATAATCATGTATAGTCGGGGCTTGGACCTTTCTATAATCTATCCACTCCCCAAGAAATCCATATGTAAGTATATGTGAACCAGTCTGTACCTATTTGCTGTATATGTCCCTTTCTTTCTTTGTAAACCAATATATGTGTGACTCACTCTATAATAATGCATCTCTTTAAACCCACAGAGGAGGTTGTGTTTGGAGTCCAACAGACAGTAACTACGATCATTTCCTCTCAAGCAGAACAGAACAGAGAGTCTGTCGGCAGATAACTCATATGGAGACCAGCAACTCTGTTTGAGTTCCCTCACAAAACAAAACAAATGGATGGGAGAGAGGGACGAGAGAGAGGGACGAGAGAGAGGGACGAGAGAGAGGGACGAGAGAGAGGGACGAGAGAGAGGGACGAGAGAGAGGGATAGAGAGAGTTGGTGGGCGAGGGGAAATAAAAGGCAGGGAGAGAGGGAGAGAGAGAGAGAGGGAGAGAGAGAGGGAGAGAGAGAGAGAGAGAGAGAGAGAGAGAGAGAGAGAGAGAAAAAGATAGAGAAAGCAAAAGACGAACAGAGACAAGAGGGAGAGAGATAAAGAGAGGGAGAGAGAGAGAAAAGATAGAGAAAGCAAAAGACGAACAGAGACAAGAGGGAGAGAGAGAACGAGAGAGAGATATGCCAGTCTGGTCATGAGTTTTCTGTTAGTGGGCTGCGGCGATCGTTGGACAGCTGAGGTTTCCGACACCACAGCCTCTCTTTCCCCCCTCTCTTCTGTCTCGTTCACTCACTCATTCCTACCGTGAAGACCACATTTGATCATCTCTTATAGCACAGAGTCTGACTATAGAGTGAAAGGGTGTCACACACACATCTCCCCTACACCTCATGCACACTGTACAACCTGGGTTCCTTCTGACCACATGGCTCAGTGTGTGTGTGTGTGTGTGTGTGTGTGTGTGTGTGTGTGTGTGTGTGTGTGTGTGTGTGTGTGTGTGTGTGTGTGTGTGGAAAACTCTAGATCCTACTCTTCCAACATCAGGCTGACAGTAAGACAAAAAAATTGTCTAGCTTCTAAGCTCCTATCCACCATGCTCTCTATCTCACCCACACTGAGGGAAAGAGAGAGGACAGCTTGGGTTGAGATAAAACCCCACCATGGCATGTCTTTCATCGCAGTCTGAAGATGAACCTAAATACACAGTTGCTTCCTGTTGGGACGCAACAGTCAAGAGTCTTGTCTTAAAGATGGAGAGCCTCTTGAGCTAGAATGTTTGTCGACCTTCCTCAAAGGTGCTTTGAACAGCCTCGAGTAAAATCATCGTGATATCTTTCTGTTGTAGAGTGGTGGCTGTTTTTGATTTTGTTATTTAGTATATTTTAATGTCTCTGCCATCCTGGGTTGTTGAGTATCGTTTAATGTCTCTGCCATTCGTTTAATGTCTCTGCCAACACTGGCAGTGTTGGCCACTTCAGCAGATCCGTAGAGCTCTGTTCAAAGTGACTTAGTCATCCGTGCATAGCTATATACATATAGGTGGCCCCAGCAGGAATCAAACCCACAACCTTTGACGTTGCAAGTGCCATGCTCTACCTACTGAGCCACACAGGACCACATTGGTTGTGTGTGCTCCTACTGTCTACATCAATATATTATCAAGTCCTGTTAACACAGACGACACATCCAAATAGTTGATATGTATACCCCAAAACTCTCATTCAGCAGCATATACTGACTGAGAGTCCCATCCCGCTAATTGGCTGACACTTGTCACCTAATCTATCAACACCCAATCAACGAGCAACGTGCCAAGCTGCAAATACCGTAGCAGGCTGCGAGCTGCTTTGTTTTGGAAAAACGTGTGCTTCTCAAGCAATCCTTTGTGGCTCTAAAGTTACCCAGGCAGATCGCATCTACAGGCGCCGCATCCAAGTACACTGTTTATCCCTTGGCGCAATAGCTGACGCATAATGCCAAAGGGATTCATTACCACACAGAAAATGACCGCAAGAACGAGCAGGAATGGCTGGTAGGCTGGGAAACCAAAGGGACTTATGGCTAGATAAAAGTCAGGAATTTCATCAATGTTGCCGACCGCGCCGTAAATACCACTGGGTTTGTCCTTCGTTGACATGTAATAGCAATAGCTCGCAATACCTCACAAACACCAGTGTGGTTCAGAATGAGATGTGAATGAGAGACAGTGGATGCATCCCAAATGACACCCTAGTTCCCATATATGTTCAAAAGTAGTGCACTATATAGGGAACAGGGTACCATTTGGGATGCAGCCTCTGACAGAGAGAGAGAGAGAGAGAGAGAGAGAGAGAGAGAGAGAGAAGAAGGGCTCTTACCGACAGTAGGTAGGAGACAACGTTTGCCTGTAATCTGTCACCTAACCCAGAGTAACCTCATTAAGCACAGTGATAAGATATACAGGACTGTAAAACTGTTCATCTAAGGCCTTGACTTCTTACAGAATCGTCCACACCAGATGTCCCCAGGGGAGCAGTTTTTGGACCTGCACTGAGTAAAGTAGGAGATAATTATATAGATGTTAAATACAGGGATGGATGATATCACATCATGAAAAGGCAACAATGACAGCATACTCCAGATGCAGAGAGAGAGATTACCCCCACAATGTAAAAAGAGATGGTTTGGAGGAGACCGGTCCCCTCGGGATGCTAGTTCTGGCTCGGAGTCCTAGTTTTGGGGTTTCCACGGTGACATATAAGTATTTCCACCATACTTAAATGGCTTCATTTCTTATATTTGACTGGAACAAGGGGAGGTTTTAAAACCTCATCAGAAGAGGAAGAGTGAGTTCTGGGTTCGGCCGTCATGCTAGCCACGTTGGGAAAACACGTACACACAAACGCAGAAATTCACGCACCCACACACACACACACACACACACACCGCCTCGCCTAAATGATCAGAGGAATTATACAGTGTGTTAACGGTGTGTGTAAAGACCGGTAATGTCTTTCTGTGCATATACATGTGTTAACAAGGCAGTGATGAACGATGAGAGCGGAGTGTTTTTCAGATGTTATAAATACTCCACAGAGCCAATTCCCCTCCACCCTCTCCCCGTCGCCTTTTTTCTCCATTTGGGATGGACCATTACCCTAATATGCAGGGAGAGGGATGACGGGAGGGAGGGAGGGGAGACAGATGGAGCCAGAGAACAAATGATAGAGTTTGGGACGTAAACAAGAGTTGGAGAACAGAGTTGGAGAACAGGAGTTAAGGTGCTTTATTCAAACAAGCACCCTCGTTGCTTGAATTTCCTCAGGTCAGGTGCATACATACAGTATACTGTACGTACAGTACATTTGGAAAGCATTCAGACCCCTTGACATTTCCACATTTTGTTACGTTACAGTCTTATCCTGTATATATATATATATATATATATATATACATATATCACATTTACACAAGTATTCAGAACCTTTACTCAGTACTTTGTTGAAGCAACTTTGGCAGCGATTACAGCCCCGTGTCTTCTTGGGTATGACGCTACAAGCTTGGCACACCTGTATTTGGGGAGTTTCTCCCATTCTTCTCTGTAGACCCTCTCAAGCTATGTCAGGTTTGATGGGGAGCGTCCCTGCACAGGTCTCTCCAGAGATGTTCGATCGAGTTCACGTCCGGGCTCCCATCAAGGATCTCTCTGTACTTTGCTCCCAGTCCCTGCCACTGAAAAACAGAATCTTGTTTTTCATGGTATGAGAGTCCATTTAGGTGCCTTTTGGCAAACTCCAAGCAGGTTGTCATGTGCCTTTTACTGAGGAGTGACTTCCGTCTGGCCACTCTACCATAAAGGCCTGATTGGTGGAGTGCTGCAGAGATTGTTGTCCTTCTGGAAGGTTCTCCCATCTCCACAGAGGAACTCTGTTGCTCTGTCAGAGTGATCATTGGGTTCTTGGTCACCCCCCTATCCAAGGACCTTCCCCCCCGATTGCTCAGTTTGGCCTGGCGGCCAGCTCTAGGAAGAGAGGTGGTTCCAAACTTGATGTTTCCAAACTTCTTCCATTTAAGAATGATGGAGGCCACTGTGTTCTTGGGAACCTTCAATGCTGCAGAAATGTTTTGGTACCCTTCTCAAGATCTGTGCCTCGACACAATCCTGTCCCGGAGCTCTACGGACAATTCCTTCGACCTCAAGGCTTGGTTTCTGCTCTGACATACACTGTCAACTGTGAGACCTTATGTAGACAGGTGTGTGCCTTTCCAAATCATGTCCAATTAGTTGAATTTACCACAAGTGGACTCCAATCAAGTTGCAGAAACATCTCAAGGGTGGTCAATGGACCTGAGCTCAATGTCGAGTCTCCTAGCAAAGGGTCTGAATATTTATGTAAATAAGGTAATTCTGTTTTTTATTTTTAATACATTTGCAAAAATGTCTAAAAACCTGTTTTCGCTTTGCCATTATGGGGTATTGTGTGTAGATTGCTGAGAAGAAAATACATTGTTTAATACCTTTTATAATAAGGCTATAACATAACAAAATGTGGAAAAAGTCAAGGGTCTGAATACTTTCTGAATGCTCTATGCATACCCTACATCGTTCAGTTCAACAGTCAGAGAGAGTGAGCGAGATAGGGGAAACAGGTTTAGAGAGGGAGAGAAACTTACCCTGGGCCCAATGTCTCCCTGGTCACCCTGTAGAGGACACACAAATGGAGAACAACCATCAACACAAAAAAAGACAATGGCTTGATTATCCCTGTGGGAAAATTTGGGTTGCTGCACTGTGCAGACATAAATACACATAATCAAATATAGACTTACTGACAATGCATGCAGGTAGAAAAGGTACAATTCATGAGAGGTCAATGATTAATCTGTACACTATATATCAGTACATTCTGTCAACTAAATTTCAACTGTAGGCCACCTTCCTACTGGTGGTTGGTTTAAAACATTCAGAAGCCTTAATGCTACTTAGACAGAGGATTGCTTGGCTCTATCCATTTTGTACCCTGGGGCCCTATAACGTCACCCCGAGGGGAGTAGCTCAAACTCCTGGTAAAGAGGATGTCTGGGGTCCAGCTGTACCTTGTGGGCCGTAGTGAGGGCTCTTTTGTCATAGATGACCTCCAGACCTGTCTGCCTGACACCCATCACCTTACTTGCAGAGCTAGGAGCAGGGCTCTCAAATACGTGATTTTCCCATATTATATATATTTCCTAAGAATAATACTGAGAAGTTGTGCAAATTTTGATAATGCACTTTTAGTGTAAGAGCTGTTTGAAAAGACCGCCTGAAATTGTAGTTTGTTTGGCTCGGTTGGATTTTTTTGAGCCATCTGGTGACATCTTAAAGTCAACAGACCAATAACAAAGAGAGTTTGCCCTCTTCGCTGCCAATAACGGCTAGTTCAGGTTACACACCCACCCCATTAGGCCCCTCAGACCACTTCCAGACAGTCCAAGCAACATTCTTGCTTGAGAAATTGCACTTAGCTAAGAAGCAATTCTTTCTTTTTGACCATTTTAATTTTAAACAATCACAGTAAGGTACTTAATTGTTACCCAGAAAGGATTTGATATTGAGATAAAAACGGTTACAATGCACCTTTAAGACACTTTCAACGAAGGACTTGTAAAACAGTGACAATAAAACATGATCACTGTAACGACCGTTGGTGGAAGAAGGTGAGGACCAAGATGCAGCGTGGTAAGTGTTCATCATTATTTTAATAAACTGAACACTAAATACAACAAGGAACAAAATAAACAACCGAAACAGCTCCGTCAGGTGCAAAACACACTAAACAGAAAATAACTACCCACAAACACCAGGTGGGAACAGGCTACCTAAGTATGGTTCTCAATCAGAGACAACGATAGACAGCTGCCTCTGATTGGGAACCATACCAGGCCAAACACAGAAATACAAAAACATAGAACAAAAACATAGAATGCCCACCCCAACTCACGCCCTGACCAAACTAAAATAGAGACATAAAAAAGGAACTAAGGTCAGGATGTGACAATCACCATTAAAAGAGGTTCGCTTTCTTCAAAACTAGAGCCTCAACGGTCCTTTCTTATAAATCTGTTCTGTGCATTTCCCCCGCTGTCGCGCGCGTGTGGTTAAATACAACACCCAAGAATGTACAGTCCTCCTCCACTACCTCGATGTCTTGTCCCTGAACAACAGTCATGGGGTGGGTGTTACGTTTATTTCTAAAGCCATTATTCATTTCGGCCACACACACTTCGGTCTACATATGGAACAGTTGACAGCAGTGAAACGACACAATTAGCGGTGATGCTACAGTAAGTAAACCAAAGCCACCATCTGCAAAGCCAATGAAATATGGATTCATTAATCATCTCCCACAATGGAAGCTGTTGAGAGGAGAGTGTTGCTGCTGCTCAGATGAGGGGGATTTGGGCTCTGTGTTCTCATAACAGGGCAATGGTGATTACAGAACGGCAGCCCATTTTCCGGAACCTTCGCATCATCCGTCATTCCAAATTGCTGTTCACTTTACCACACTTGTGTTGCTCCTGTGACCATGCTTAAACGCTTCACACACGCATATGACACACACACACACACGCGCGCGCTAGCATGTACAAACACACAAACACAGAGTCATCCATTGGTCCAATATAGTGCTATCCATTTCAAACATGTAGGGCTGGGCAAAGTGTGACAGTGTGTGAGTATCATTGAAAAAGAGGTGGATGGGATCTTAGCAGTATGCTACAGTACAGTGCTACAGGGCTGTGAACCGGTTCATGTCCTGACATGAGAGATCTCTGACTGCAGCTAATATATGAGCTCTGTACAGTACATGCAGGCCAGGTAATCTATGTGCTCTTGGATAGGAGACATGTGAGAATGTGTGTGCGGCGGGTGATTGAGAGCGTGTGTGGGTGTTTTGTGTAAAATACGGCTTGTTTGATAGAAGGTGTCTGAGAACGCGCGCGCGTGTGTGTGTGTCCATCTGTCAGTCAATGTGCACAATCCGTGCACAGGATGCAATTCCCAGTTGCACATCCTTCTGGATTCTGCACACAGTACAGCTGGGAGTGAGGTAAAGTTCTATATTTGAACATACCTTATCTCCCTTGAGTCCCACTGGTCCCTGGAGAAAAAACGAGAGATAACGAGAGAAAAATCAGTTGTTGCAAATCTGTGTTTGATGCTGTTCAACTGCGGGAAAAAAATGTATATCCCCACAGGATCTTTTTTTTAACCTTCTGCTTAATAAGAAGACTCTGGGGTGATCTAAACTCCAACAATAAGGCACATATCTCCCTGATTCACTATTAACAACCAGGGGATGGCATTCAATCAAACAGAATGTGATGATTTTGCTCCATATATCCATGTCACTCACAGAAATACACCTTGTCGAAAGTCATAGGGAGTTTAAAAGTTTTGTCTCTGAACGTGAGCCAGCGTAAAAACGACCTGAGCTCTTTTCGCAAACATTTAGCGACTTTCGCTAATGTTTGCCGACTGAGTAAAAAGCCTCCGGGAGTCCTGTTGAAGGGTTTCTGAGGTAATGAGAAATACAATTCAAAGCCCAAGACGTACATTCTTCCACCCCTCCCGCAGAGAATGACTTTTCCATGTAATGAGGTAGAACTGTGTTGTTCGGTATGGAGACTGGAGAGGAACCATTCGCTATTATCGCTAAGGGGTTGGCAGCCACAGCGCACTGAAGCTATGCTTTGTCTGAGCTAACGCTATTTTGACATGCTGTGTGTGTTAGGGATGACTTGACTGGTTGACTGGCTGAGTACTTATCGACAGTGGACTCATAGATGAGCTAATCCTCACTACGGGCCATCCTCTCGCCCACCTCTCAGGCACACTGATCTATCTGACCGCGCTATGACCACAAACCCACTGTGATCGACCATACTGGTGAGATCACAAACCCACCGTGATTGACCATACTGGAGAGCTGTAGGGGACATCTGCTAATAATGTCCTCCAGGCCGACAGGTTGAGCTGAGCTCAGTGTGTGTGTGCATGTGTGTGTGAAAAAGAGTCTTTCTGTGTTTCTCTCCTACACTGAGTAAGACAAGGAAAGGAAGTGAGTGGAGAAGGGCGGAAAAGTGTGAGATGAAAAGAGGGGGTAGAGCGTGGGTAAAAGAGGGTGTAGTGTGAAGGGAAAAGAGGGGGTAGAGTGAGGGGAAGGGGGTTGAGTGAAGGAAAAGGGGGATAGAGCGAGGGGAGAAGGGGGATATTGTTAGGTGAGACGGGGGTAGAGCGAGGGGGAAGGGGAGTTAGTGTGAAGGAAAAGTGCGAGGGGGGAAAAAGAGGGGATAGTGTGAGGGGAAAGAGACGGTAGCGCCAGGGGAAAAGAGGGAATAAGGGTGAGGGGTAATGCGATTCCCCACTTGTTGACAGGGAGAAGCTTAACTCCTGCTCTCTTCCATTTCCTTCAGGCCCAGAGAGACAGAGAGGAAGAGAGGGGAAGAGTTGGAGAAAAGGAGGGAGGGAAGATCAGGGCACCAAGCTGTCTGGACCTCCAACCTCTCACTCTTCTTCTTCTGTCTCGTTTTCTCTCTCTCTCTTGCCCTGGGCATCTTTTATCGTTCCTCTCTAACTCCGTATCCTCCATTTATCCTTTCTCTTTACCACCTCCCCCTCTCTTCTTCCACCTTTCTCTTCTTTCCCTCTTTCCACTCACATCCATCTCTCCTGTTACTCCTCCTCTACGGTGTGGTGTGCTGTGAGGTCGCCCATCAGTAAAAACACAGTAAGAAGGCCTGTGCCACACCTGGTTGACTTTAACGGCAGAGCTCTGATTGCTGTGAAAGCCCCTTTAAAGGACAACCCCAGCTTGACATCTTCTTTAGCAGGAAACAACTGATTAATGATGTTTGGAGAGTGCTATTCAAACCGCTCTCTGCAAGTGTTTCAGTGGATAAATGAGTCCTCTCTTCGTGGCCAAGGCTGAGCAAGGTGGCCGTAGTAATGACTTTTTAAAGAGCCTCTGTCGAAAGTCATAAACTCTCTCTCTCTCTCTCTTTTTCACCCTCTCTCCCGCTCTCCTAACCCATTCTTTTCGCCTCGGCTGTTCCCCCTATCCCCAATGTCCTTTCTCCCTGAGTGAGTGTGTGTGGGTAGGGCAGTGTGTTGGGGAAGTGTACCACCAGGGACTGGCTGATAGATGGGCCCCAGGGCTGGAGTGAATAGGGGTTTCAGTGCTCTGTCCTCAGGCAGAGCTGAGTCATGACTCCAATGAGGTCTGGAGAGGCTGGGACAACTTTTGGAAGGATTACATGATTGCTACTGATCGTAACCTCGCCAACTCACTATAGATGTATTTTCCAACTAGGACAATAAATAACGACTGATGACGTGCAGAAACGAGTCACCTGGCTTACAGATTCCAATAATCACCTACGTTCACAGACTTATTATATATCATATATATATTATATTATATATATTATATTATATCCCTGTAACTTTTACGTGTGTCCCACTCCCAACAACATGATAACCACTGCAGGAATGAGAGGAATGAGCGTACCTGACTTCCTTTAGGACCTGGGAGACCCTACGAAGAGGAGAGAGAGTCAAAGAGTTAAAATCAATAAAAGATTGCAGTAAAATTAGTTTCATTCAACTGTCAAATAGATACTCACTGGTTTGCCATCCATGCCGAGCGGGCCCTACGGAGAGATAGTGAGGGAAAGAGAGAACAAGAGAAAAAGAAAATGAAAAGAGACAGATTAACCCATGTGTTTTGAGCAGTGATTGCCCCAGAGATCCATTAGAGAACAGCCTATAAAGTGTGAGTGTGTGTGAGTCAATGAAGTATAAAATGAGTCAATGGCTGCTTGTAAATCTCACTGATGACTCCGAGGACACTGTTTCTGTTTACCAAACCAACAATGATGTCACCCCTCTAGTACAACATTCTCCCTGTGTGTCTGTCTCACACACACGCACGCACGCACGCACGCACGCACGCACGCACGCACGCACACACACACACACACACACACACACACACACACACACACACACAGAAAAATATCTGTAACAGAGTTGGGTAATGCAACTGACGTCATAAACAAATCGACATAAACAACAGTAAATAACAAAAGTGTTTCATGAACACAAAGTGTTTCACGAGTGAGCCAAAGATGGAGGAGGAAAGGAAAAGGACAAAAGGTGAGTGTTAAAACACATTATATATCCTGCCCCATTTGGTGTGTGTGTGTGTGTGTGTGTGTGTGTGAGGAGGGTGAGGGCTGCTTCTATGGACTGTGGGTGGACATGTCCCAGCTGTGTATAGCACGCCTCCGAACCATCCACCCACTCACACACAGGCACACACGCATGCAGGCACACACACACAAACAAATGTCCCGACTGCACCCAGCACGAAGCACCCACAGCATGTGTCCCAAAGTACATCACTTCATATAGTCTGCATTACTGCAGAGTGCATCACTTCATATAGTCTGCATTACTGCAGAGTGCATCACTTCATATAGTCTGCATTACTGCAGAGTGCATCACTTCATATAGTCTGCATTACTGCAGAGTACATCACTTCATATAGTCTGCATGTCTGCATTACTGCAGAGTACATCACTTCATATAGTCTGCATTACTGCAGAGTACATCACTTCATATAATCTGCATTACTGCAGAGTGCATCACTTCATATAGTCTGCATTACTGCAGAGTACATCACTTCATATAGTCTGCATTACTGCAGAGTGCATCACTTCATATAGTCTGCATTACTGCAGAGTGCATCACTTCATATAGTCTGCATTACTGCAGAGTACATCACTTCATATAGTCTGCATTACTGCAGAGTACATCACTTCATATAGTCTGCATTACTGCAGAGTGCATCACTTCATATAGTCTGCATTACTGCAGAGTGCATCACTTCATATAGTCTGCATTACTGCAGAGTACATCACTTCATATAGTCTGCATTACTGCAGAGTGCATCACTTCATATAGTCTGCATTACTGCAGAGTGCATCACTTCAAGCTCTGGCCTGTGTAATGTATATAAACAGAGTGAGGTAAAAGTTATGGCTGTCTTCAGCCGATGTCCACTCTCAAAGAGGTGCTGAAATAGGAGGCAGACCTGGGCCATGTTTAGCTGCCAAACGTTGTTGAACAGCTCTGTCCCCTGACCTGTGAAGACTTACAGTGGGAAGAATAATAAATGTTGTCATCATCTCTCTGTTTTTCCAGCCCCTAGAGTACCTTGCACAGAAGCTTCTCGAAGCGAAACCCTACGACTGTGTCTGCCTTCACGCTTTGATGGATGGTGGGAGGACAGGAGGATAGGAGGGTGCAGAGGGAGAAAAAGTTGTATTTTTGAAAAGAGGACTATATGAGTCATTTTTACTGTTCATGTTCTCGCTTTGGTCTCATAATGAGATGGCATGGTCGAAGATAAGCTATGAATGTCTTCCTGGAAAACACAGGGGTTTTTGAAGACCTATAATGTCTCCGTGATTAGGCCCTTGTGGTTTAATTAGTGTTAAGGACATTTTCGTTTTTGCGCTTTTCTAGTGACGTTTCCTGTGTTCATTCAAGTGACTGACTGAATATATCCTCACTATCAGTATCTTCAATTTGGCAGTACGCCCAGGCCCTTGTTTTGAGAAAAAAAAGATTTATCAGTTTCAAGGTCTCAGAAGAAGCTTGTGAGGTATTGGTCTGTCACATGCATGACCCAGTACTGGTCGGTCACAAGAATGAAGCAAACATTAATGATGAATTAATTATGAATAAGCTAAATCATGCAAATATGCAGTATATAAGAGAACTAACGGGACTTCCCCGTGAGAGCTCCTGATCGACATGTGTACATGGTGAATTGAGTTGGTTGGAACCTCTCCAGTGTGCTGATAATAAACAATGAATAATTTAAGATTGACTTCGGGTGTCCATGCGTAAAAATTTCCACAACAATTGGTTGTCAACGAACAGGATGATTGATTCTGCCTGCGGCGCATTCCAGTGGGGTCTGTGAGAAAAAAAAATCATTTTATAATGCGTGAGGGAAATTCCCATCTGACCAAAAGACAATGAGACCCGCTAAGACCAGACCCTTACTGTGAGCTGCCCAGGAGGAGACATTATCCGCGAACAATTGACGGCAACTGATTTCAGTAAGTCAATTTAAATGAATCTGTATATAAAAATACAAATAAATGCGAGTAACGCATAAGAAGGTACCCATGTTCTTATAGAGTGAAGGCTATTATGAGAAGACTGGAGCGAGGGTGTAATGGTAACATTCTGCAGCCACTACAAATAACACAAGGTGTTTTGAATACGGGGTGTTATTTACAGTGGGGTAAAAAAGTATTTAGTCAGCCACCAATTGTGCAAGTTCTCCCACTTAATAAAATGAGAGAGGCCTGTAATTTTCATCATAGGTACACTTCAACTATGACAGACAAAATGAGGGAAAAAAATCCAGAAAATCACATTGTAGGATTTTTATGAATTTATTTGCAAATTATGGTGGAAAACAAGTATTTAGTCAATAACAAAAGTTTATCTCAATACTTTGTTATATACCCTTTGCTGGCAATGACAGAGGTCAAACATTTTCTGTAAGTCTTCACAAGGTTTTCACACACTGTTTCTGGTATTTTGGCCCATTCCTCCATGCAGATCTCCTCTAGAGCAGTGATGTTTTGGGGCTGTTGCTGGGCAACACGGACTTTCAACTCCCTCCAAAGATTTTCTATGGGGTTGAGATCTGGAGACTGGCTAGGCCACTCCAGGACCATGAAATGCTTCTTACGAAGCCACTCCTTCGTTGCCCGGGCGGTGTGTTTGGGATCATTGTTATGCTGAAAGACCCAGCCACGTTTCATCTTCAATGCCCTTGCTGATGGAAGGAGGTTTTCACTCAAAATCTCACGATACATGGGGCCCCATTCATTCTTTCCTTTACACGGATCAGTCGTCCTGGTCCCTTTGCAGAAAAACAGCCTCAAAGCATGATGTTTCCACCCCCATGCTTCACAGTAGGTATGGTGTTCTTTGGATGCAACTCAGCATTCTTTGTCCTCCAAACAGGACGAGTTGAGTTTTTACCAAAAAGTTATATTTTGGTTTCATCTGACCATATGACATTCTCCCAATCTTCTTCTGGATCATCCAAATGCTCTCTAGCAAACTTCAGACGGGCCTGGACATGTACTGGCTTAAGCAGGGGGACACGTCTGGCACTGCAGGATTTGAGTCCCTGGCGGCATAGTGTGTTACTGATGGTAGGCTTTGTTACTTTGGTCCCAGCTCTCTGCAGATCATTCACTAGGTCCCCCCGTGTGGTTCTGGGATTTTGACTCACCGTTCTTGTGATCATTTTGACCCCACGGGGTGAGATCTTACGTGGAGCCCCAGATCGAGGGAGATTATCAGTATGTCTTCCATTTCCTAATAATTGCTCCCACAGTTGATTTCTTCAAACCAAGCTGCTTACCTATTGCAGATTCAGTCTTCCCAGCCTGGTGCAGGTCTACAATTTTGTTTCTGGTGTCCTTTGACAGCTCTTTGGTCTTGGCCATAGTGGAGTTTGGAGTGTGACTGTTTGAGGTTGTGGACAGGTGTCTTTTATACTGATAACAAGTTCAAACAGGTGCCATTAATACAGGTAACAAGTGGAGGACAGAGGAGCCTCTTAAATAAGAAGTTACAGGTCTGTGAGAGCCAGAAATCTTGCTTGTTTGTAGGTGACCAAATACTTATTTTCCTCCATAATTTGCAAATAAATTAATTAAAAATCCTACAATGTGATTTTCTGGATTTTTTTTCTCATTTTGTCTGTCATAGTTGAAGTGTACCTATGATGAAAATTACAGGCCTCTCTCATCTTTTTAAGTAGGAGAACTTGCACAATTGGTGGTTGACTAAATACTTTTTTGCCCCACTGTATATGTATAGGAAGTATACAAGAGAACCATTGAAGATACAGATGGTGCATAGCAAGTAATGACAAGTGAATCGTAGAAGATGCACATGGGGTAATAGAGGAGAATACCGAGTGTGTTTGAGAATAGTACTAACTTAATGTGGATGTGAAAGTTGTGTGATTGTAAGATATGACATTGATTTAAATTTGGATAATAAATGTATTTAAATTATTACTATTAAGATTGAAATATGGATAGTAAGCTGGTTGAAATTTGGATAATAAGATAGAAATGCAGCTTTTAATTACTGAGTGACTGAGATCTGTCAGGGGACTAGCTCCAGTGTCAAAGAGGATTACTGAGTCTGTGAAAAAAACAGTTATGTGTGAGCTGAGTTTTTCGGAAAGTATTTAGACCATTTGACTTTTTCCACATTTTGCTACATTACAGTCTTATTCTAAAATTGATTAAATAGTATTTCCCCTTCATCAATCAAACACACAATACCCCATAAAGATGCAGGAAAAACAGGTTTAAAAAAATGTTTGCTAATTTATTAAAAATAAAACCTAAAATATGACATTTACATAAGTATTCAGACCCTTTACTCAGTCCTTTGTTGAAGCACCTTTGACAGTGATTACAGCCTTGAGTCTTCTTGGGTATGCCACTACAAGCTTGGCACACCTGTATTTGGGGAGTTTCTCCCATTCTTCTCTGTAGATCCTCTCTAGCTTTGTCAGGTTGGATGGGGAGCGTTGCTGCACAGCTATTTTCTGGGCTCTGTCTGGGCCACTCAATGGCATTTAGAGACTTGTCCCGAAGCCACCCCTGCATTGTCTTGCCTGTGTGCCTTGGGTCATTGTTCTGTTGGAAGGTGAACCTTCGCCTCAGTCTGAGGTCCTGAGTGCTCTGGAGCAGATTTTCACCACACAGCTCTACTTTGCTCCTTTCATCTTTACCCCAATCCTGACTAGTCTCCCAGTCCCTGCCACTGAAAAACATCCCCACAGCATGATGCTGCCACCACCATAGGGATGCTGCCAGGTTTCCTCGAGACGTGACGCTTGGCATTCAGGCCGAAGAGTTCCATTTGGTTTCATCAGACCAGAGAATCTTGTTTCTCATGGTTTGAGAGTCTTTAGGTGCCTTTTGGCAAACTCCAAGCGGGCTGTCATTTGCCTTTTACTGAGGAGTGGCTTCCATCAGGCTACTCCACCATAAAGGCCTGATTGGTGCAGTGCTGCAGAGATGGTGATCCTTCTGGAAGGTTCTCCCATCTCCACAGAGGAACTCTGTTGCTCTTTCAGAGTGACCATTGGGTTCTTGGTCAACTCCCTGACCAAGGCCCTTCTCCCCCGATTGCTCAGTTTGTCTGGGAGGCCAGCTCTGTCTGGGATGAGTCTTGGTGGTTCCAAACTTCTCTCATTTAACCTTTTCATACCTGAGTTCCAAATATCGCCCCAGCATGGTTAGTTTTATGCGCCTGATGTCAAAATGCGCTCACTGTTCCAAAATGTGATTATTATGCAACAGGACAGTTAACACGCGCTGCTATGTTTCATAGGTTTATTTTCTAACAAGTTGTATTTTCTAACAACAGTTTGAATTGAGGTGTGTTCCACCTCCTCATTAATTCACAAAGAAGTAGCCCGTTTCAGCGTTGCGGACAATTTATGTTTAAGGCTTTACTGAGCCTTCTCCCTGAAGTGTGTGGAGAGCCCATACACTTCAACAATGTTTGCGCAGATCAAGTATGCAGACATTTGCGCAGTCTTGCACTAATTGGAAAATGTTGTGCCTGGCACTCTCATTGCCTTCCTTATTGTTTTCCTTACAAATAATAACTTTGGAGATGTGTATATTCCTATCAAAGTAAGTTCTTTATTTTCTGTATATCGTGTTGTCGTTTCTACTGTAGGCACATACAGTATGTTTATAATTATGTATGTATGTATGTATGTTTGTATGGAGCATAATGTATTTACAGTTTTATTCACATGTTTTCAAGTACTGGTGACAAATAATACATTTCAATTATTGCATAGATTATGATAGACACCTATGATGTATATAAAATACTTTTTGAAGGTTATACTGATTATAATGAGCTAATGCTAAGCTATTTGCCAGCTATGTGTGGCGCCATGTTTGTTGACATTATTAAATGCATTCTGGGTGTCACGTAAACATCTGTCAGACCAAAGATGTTATAATGAGGTGAAGGAATGGTTCACTCATCTTTCAGGTAAACGGCCGGAAGTGAATGAAGGGAAGTGAATGATCATAGACAACACACCCCCTTCAACATGCATACTATATACAGACCAAACTCATATTGTCTCCTCTTATTATCTTCGGCTGATGCGAAAAAACAAACATGGCGGCACGCACAAACTACCCATCGTCGGATTACTTTAGATTTCTAGAAAGTGTTTTACCAAATTATTTAGATCAATGGTGAGCTCATCCGTGATGTAATGAATTATAAATAGTAATTGTTATTAGCTAATTTATATTGTAGTTTCTGTCAGCCGAGAAATATACAAATATGACCGCTTGTGTTACGTCAATCTTACCTCAGTTAGCGCTAGGACAAATGTAGCCTACATTTTCCGGTTTGGACTGTGTAAGGACTGTGTAAGGACTGTGTTTGTGCAAAATGTTTCTGTGAAAAAAAAGTGTGGCCAGCTCAAATGCTGATTGTTGAGTCAATCAAAACTGGACGTTATAAATAAGCGTTCTAATCACACCGGTTTGAGAGTACGCTGCAGGGACCACTGTAGAATGATCACATCCATTTGTTGGTACGTGTGAAAAAGTTAAGAATTTCGAGCCTCATAGCAAAGGGTCTGGATACTTATGTAAAGAAGTTATTTTTAATTTATTTTTCATTTTTAGTGTAATAATGTTTTAAATCTGTTTTTGCTTTGTCATTATGTGCTATTGTGTGTAGATTTGAGAAAAAAAAGTATATTTAATCCATTTTAAAATAAGGCTGTAATGTAACAAAATGTGGAAAAAGTCAAGGGGTCTGAATACACACCGAAGGCTCTGTATAACGTTATCTAGGGGTTCTGTACACCACCGCCCATCGATCTACACATAGTGAGCACTGACAGGAGAAACCATTGAAAAGTAACAGCTGAGATGGGTAAGGGCTGTAACAATGTTCATTGATGCCCCCGGACACTGAGATTTTCTCGAGAGAGAGAGGGCAACAGCTGAGATGGGTAAGGGCTGAACAATGTTCATTGATGCCCCCGGGCACTGAGATTTTCTCGAGAGAGAGAGAGAGAGGGCAACAGTTGAGATGGGTAAGGGCTGAACAATGTTCATTGATGCCCCCGGGCACTGAGATTTTCTCGAGAGAGAGAGAGAGAGGGCAACAGTTGAGATGGGTAAGGGCTGAACAATGTTCATTGATGCCCCCGGGCACTGAGATTTTCTCGAGAGAGAGAGAGAGAGGGCAACAGTTGAGATGGGTAAGGGCTGAACAATGTTCATTGATGCCCCCGGGCACTGAGATTTTCTCGAGAGAGAGGGCAACAGTTGAGATGGGTAAGGGCTGAACAATGTTCATTGATGCCCCCGGGCACTGAGATTTTCTCGAGAGAGAGGGCAACAGTTGAGATGGGTAAGGGCTGAACAATGTTCATTGATGCCCCCGGGCACTGAGATTTTCTCGAGAGAGAGAGAGAGAGGGCAACAGTTGAGATGGGTAAGGGCTGAACAATGTTCATTGATGCCCCCGGGCACTGAGATTTTCTCTCTCTCGAGAGGGCAACAGTTGAGATGGGTAAGGGCTGAACAATGTTCATTGATGCCCCCGGGCACTGAGATTTCCTTGACAACATGCACCCCCGGGCTACTGCGTTGTGATCGTTGCTGCAATGTGGACGTGAATCAATAAAGTTTTATAAGATTTATAGCGATTCTGTATGGAGATTTGAAAGAAGAGAATATTGTCCCCGAATATGCTGTTAAATAGAACACGAGTGAATATGTAAATCCCTGTATGAAAAGAACACTGGTGTAGAGGAGGAATTTGTGATGTAACACAAATGTATAATGGGTTACTAGGGATAAAGATGAAGGAACAATGGAAAATAATAATAATAATAATAATAATAATTTATTATTACAATTTATTTGACTCCCGATGGAGTTTTTGTTGATATCCCAACTGATGACATTCTCAAACCAATTTGAGAGTAGGCAAAATGGAAACTGTCTGTGCCAGACTTATTATGGACAGAGCACGCCATCTACAGGGGACTGATAGACTGTGCCAACCCAGTTAATACATATTGATCCCTCCAAAGCATTACATATGAATCTTAAAATAATAGACATTTAATAAATATTGAAGCAGTAAATGAATATTCAACAGAGATTGGTAATAAAAATATATAGTAACTTTTTGAAGGTACTAAAATGAAAATAATGCCTTCTAATATGGAGAGAGTTATCATGTTTGTTTTGTTTTGTTTTAAACCTTGTAATGGGGAAAAGCAGAACATTGTTTGAGAGTTATCCGGGTGTATTAGCAGTAGTGATTGAGGTGTTCCTATTGGAAAGGGAGTCCTAGTTGAAAGAAACAGATATGGAGACTTGTGAAAGTAACAGAGTATATAGAAATGAGCTTTCAGATAGCATTCTAATCATGCAATGTCTTAGAAATTTGAAGAAGTAAATGTTTCAATACAAGGTCACATGACAGATAGAGGGATTGAGCCTTGGGACTAATATTAAATTAGAGGCTGCCATCTGGTGTTTGGGTTAGAGATAAGGTTCCTGTGGAACATTAGATAGCCGCCAGTACAAACTTTACTCAAACTGGCTGTAAGGGACACAGTGTGGGTAAAGGACACAATGAGGAAATTTGGGACAGAGGTATGAATAATTGAATAAAACATGTTTTTGACAATGTATTACTCAATTCTATAGTTTGGGTGGCACCAGTTATTTATTAAGCAAGAACGTAATGTCATCTAAAACAATCATCTTTTTCCGTTAAGTGAACTGTGTCCAGAATGAAGTAGATCCAAGTAAATGTTTTGAGTACCGAATGTTGAGCTGATAAGCCAGCACCAACTTTTTGAAGGTCCTAGTAGGTTTGTTAACCTGTTGCTTCTACCCTCTACTTTTTTGAACATTCTGTTAAAAATCGCGCAACATTTCAGCGCCCTGCTACTCATGCCAGGAATATAGTATATGCATTTGCTTAGTCTGTGTGGATAGAAAACACTCAGACGTTTATAAAACTGGTTAAATCACTGCTGTGGTTTTACCAGAACGGCATTTACATCGAAAAGCACAGGAAAAACTGATCACTGAAAATGGGAAAATATATCCATGCGCTACTTGAACCCATTGATAAAGGTGAACCACAATTAATTGACTGAGGTTGCAGTACCTACAGCTTCCACACGGTGTCTAGAGTCTTGTCATTTCCCTTCGAGTTTTTTCTTGGTCAAACACATGCAGGACACCGTATCTCCTCCGGTCTAGGACCGGATATTTTCGTTGAGTTTCTAGCCGGACATTTTTCCAGACGGACAGCTAATGATCTTTACATCGCCTCCTGATGAATTTTATCGCTTATTAACGTTTACTAATACCTAAAGTTGCATTACAAATGTATTTCGAAATGTTTTGTGAAAGTTTATCGTCGACTTTTTGAATTTTAAAAAATGACGTTACGTTTTGAAACAATGTTTTTTTCGTTTATCACACAGTCTACATATAACGATATCTAGGCTTTATATGGACCGATTTAATCGAAATAAAGACCCAAATAGTGTTTATGGGACATCTAGGAGTGCCAACAAAGAAGATGGTGAAAGGTAATGAATGTTTTCTATTTTATTGTGCGGTTTGTGTAACGCCGAAATGCTAATTATTTTGTTTACGTCCCCTGTGGGTCTTTTGGGGTGTTACATGCTATCAGATAATAGCTTCTCATGCTTTCGCCGAAAAGCATTTTAAAAATCTGACTTGTTGCCTGGATTCACAACGAGTGTAGCTTTAATTCGATACCCTGCATGTGTATTTTAATGAACGTTTGAGTTTTAACTAATACTATTAGCATTTAGCGTAGCACATTTGCATTTCCAGAGCTCTAGTTGGGACGCAAGCGTCCCGAGTAGAGGGAAGAGGTTAAAACCTGTTGCGACTCTAGGGGCAGTATTTACATTTTTGTAAAAAAAACGTTCCCGTTTTAAACGGGATATTTTGTCAGGACAAGATGCTAGAATATGCATATAATTGACAGCTTTGGATAGAAATCACTCTAACGTTTCCAAAACTGTAAAGATATTGTCTGTGAGTATAACAGAACTGATGTTGCAGGCGAAAGCCTGAGAAAAATCCAATCCGGAAGTGCCCCATATTTTGAAAGCGCTGTGTTCCAATGAGTCCCTATTGAGCTGTGAATGTGCTATCAACCAGCTTACGCTTTCTACGTATTCCCCAAGGTGTCTACAGCATTGTGACGTAGTTTTACGCATTTATAATGAAGAATAGCCGTAGGCGGCTACATTGCGTAAGTGGTCACCTGATGGCTCCCAGGGTGACTCTTGCGTAAAATACAGAGGTAGCCATTACTCCAATCGGTCCTACTGAAAAACGAATTGTCCCGACTGATATATTATCGAATAGATATTTGAAAAACACCTTGAGGATTGATTATAAACAACGTTTGCCATGTTTCTGTCGATATTATAGAGCTAATTTGGAATATTTTTCGCCGTTTTCATGACCGCAATTTCCGGGCGATTTCTCAGCCAAATGTGAAGAACAAATGGAGCTATTTCACCTACAAAAATAATATTTTGGGAAAAAATGAACTTTGGCTATCTACCTGGGAGTCTCGTGAGTGAAAACATCCGAAGTTCATCAAAGGTAAACGATTTAATTTGATTGCTTTTCTGATTTGTGACAAGGTTGCCTGCTGCTAGCAAGGCATAATGCTATGCTAGGCTATCAATAAACTTACACAAATGCTTGTCTAGCTTTGGCTGTAAAGCATCTTTTGAAAATCTGAGATGACAGGGTGATTATCAAAAGGCTAAGCTGTGTCTCAGTATATTTCATTTGTGATTTTCATGAATAGGAATATTTTCTAGGGATACTTATGTCCGTTCCGTTATGCTAATTAGTGTCAGGCGATGATTTACGCTCCCGCATGCGGGATGGGGAGTCAGTAGAGGTATAAACAACAGGTTTCACATTTTGACTAGTTTATGTCCCAAGGACAGTTTGTACAGAGTTGTATTTCAATGCAACAGGTCAAACTGACAAGGATTACAAGAGAGGGGCTCTGGGATTGTTTACTTTAGAAGGTGCCTATTCAGCTTGATGGGACACTGTATCTTCTAATGTGTCTGATGTATAATTCTATATATAAGCAAAGTTTTTTTTTACACGCTTATCAATAATTCTGTATCTCTCCCTTTGAAAGGCTTCCTATGTCAAGTGCCTTGGGACAGCAGTTAAAGTTATCCGGATCCAGCTGTTAACCTGTTGCTTCTACTCGGGACGCTTGCGTCCCATCTAGAGCTCTGGAAATGCAAATGCGCTACGCTAAATGCTAATAGTATTAGTTAAAACTCAAAAGTTCATTAAAATACACATGCAGGGTATCGAATTAAAGCTACACTCGTTGTGAATCCAGGCAACAAGTCAGATTTTTAAAATGCTTTTCGGCGAAAGCATGAGAAGCTATTATCTGATAGCATGTAACACCCAAAAAGACCCACAGGGGACGTAAACAAAATAATTAGCATTTCGGCGTTACACAAACCGCACAATAAAATAGAAAACATTCATTACCTTTCACCATCTTCTTTGTTGGCACTCCTAGATGTCCCATAAACACTATTTGGGTCTTTAGTTCGATTAAATCGGTCCATATAAAGCCTAGATATCGTTATATGTAGACTGTGTGATAAACGAAAAAAACATTGTTTCAAAACGTAACGTCATTTTTTTAAATTCAAAAAGTCGACGATAAACTTTCACAAAACACTTCGAAATACGTTTGTAATGCAACTTTAGGTATTAGTAAACATTAATAAGCGATAAAATTCATCAGGAGGCGATGTAAAGATCATTAGCTGTCCGTCTGGAAAAATGTCCGGCTAGAAACTCAACGAAAATATCCGGTCCTAGACCATAGGAGATACGGTGCCCTGCATGTGTTTGACCAAGAAAAAACTCGAAGGGAAATGACAAGACTCTAGACACCGTGTGGAAGCTGTAGGTACTGCAACCTCAGTCAATTAATTGTGGTTCACCTTTATCAATGGGTTCAAGTAGCGCATGGATATATTTTCCCATTTTCAGTGATCAGTTTTTCCTGTGCTTTTCGATGTAAATGCCGTTCTGGTAAAGCCACAGCAGTGATTTAACCAGTTTTATAAACGTCTGAGTGTTTTCTATCCACACAGACTAAGCAAATGCATATACTATATTCCTGGCATGAGTAGCAGGGCGCTGAAATGTTGCGCGATTTTTAACAGAATGTTCAAAAAAGTAGAGGGTCGACTTAAGAGGTTAAGGGAGCTCGCAAATTAAGTACGGCCTGGCCATTTTGTTTGTTTTTACCCTACGATTTTTACTACGCACAGGCCAGCACCCACACACAACCCACCTGTTAATGAATACGTGTTAGTGAATAATACTGATTTATTGTGTGGAGTCTTTTTATTTTTTACAGGTTAGAACGGATGCTGTACACAAATGATATTTTCTGAAGTTTCCATTGTCAGAGTTTTGTTTGCACACAAGTACATTCTCCTAATTATGATTTAGAAAGACAAGGCTTCTAGAGACAGAGCTATGCCCCTACATTGTGAGGAGAGCCACTAGATTGTAGCTTGGGCTAACCTTGCCCCAATATGCATGTGCCCTGGACCAAATTTGGGAGATCTCTAGAGACGTGGCTCTGCAAAACAGACTATCTTTTGGCAATCATTGGCCATGAATGTTTTACTTTTGTCCCAGATCACTCTTCTAATATGACTGATCTCACCGAACACATTGCCACTGTTGCTAAGAATAATTCCCCACAACCAGAGGGGACGCCTGCAACTTGGTTGGAAAATTTTGTTATTTAACATGCTGTGTATGTGTGTGTATTTTTGATAAATTCACTTCCGTTAATAGAAGTATAACCTTTACTATGATGATAGTATTACCATACTAATTTGATTGTATAACCCAGAATGACCCAGAATGAAGGGTTTGAAAATATGAAGTGTCTGGTTT
>NC_088401.1:48565859-48593359 GCF_034236695.1 Oncorhynchus nerka
AAGCTACATTTTAGTCTCATCTGACCAGAGTACAGTCTTCAATATGTTTGGACACCAAATGTGTTTGCTTATTTTTTTCTTTAAGCAATGGCTTTATTTCTGGCCACTCTTCAGTGTATCCCAGCTCTGTGGATTGTATGGATTAAAACGGTCCTATGGACAGATACTCCAGTCTCCGCTGTGGAGCTTTGCAGCTCCTTCAGGGTTATCTTTGGTTTCTTTGTTGCCTCTCTGATTAATGCCCTACTTGCCTGGTCTGTAAGTTTTGAATGGGCGGCCCTCTCTTGACAGGTTTGTTGTGGTGCCATATCTTTAAATTTTTTAATAATGGATTTAATGGTGCTCCGTGGGGTGTTCTGATATTATTTATAACTCAACCCTGATCTGTATTTCTCCACAACTTTGTCCCTGACCTGTTCGGAGAGCTCCTTGGTCTTCATTGTGTCGCTTGCTTGGTGGTGCCCCTTGCTTAGTGGTGTTGCAGACTCTGGGGCCTTTCAGAACAGGTGTATATATACTGAGATCATGTCACACTTAGATTGCACACAGGTGGACTTTATTTAACTAATTATGTGACTTCGGAAGGTTATTGGTTGCACCAGATCTTTTTTATGGGTCTTCATAGCAAAGGGGGTGAATACTTATGCACTTTTTTGAAGCAAGTTATTTTTTTCGGGAGTTTATCAATATTGGATTTGTTTTCAAATGATTTGTGGTCAGTGTAATCTGAGGGAAATATGTGTTTCTAATATGGTCATTGTCACGTTCTGACCTTTATTTCCTTTGTTTTGTCATTATTTAGTATGGTCAGGGCGTGAGTTGGGGTGGGCAGTCTATGTTTGTTTTTCTATGATTTGGGGATTTCTATGTTTCGGCCTAGTATGGTTCTCAATCAGAGGCAGGTGTCATTAGTTGTCTCTGATTGAGAATCATACTTAGGTAGCCTGGGTTTCACTGTGTGTTTGTGGGTGTTTGTTTCCGTGTCTGTGTTTTTCACCACACGGTACTGTTTTGGGTTTCGTTCATTCTACGTTAATTGTTTTTGTATTCAGTTGTTCATGTGTACTATTTCGTATTAAAAGAACCATGGACACTTACCACGCCGCATATTGGTCCTCCGATCCTTTTTGCCTCTCCTCTTCGGAAAAAGAGGAGGAAATCCCTTACAGTCATACATTTAGCAGGAGGTTAAGACGTGCAGCTCAGTTTCCACCTCATTTTATGGGCAGTGTGCACATTGCATGTATTCTCTTGAGAGCCATGTCTGACTTCAGCGGCCTTTCTCAATAGCAAGGCCATGCTCACTGAGTCTGTACATAGTCAAAGATTTCCTTAATTTTTGGTCAATCACAGTGGTCAGGTGTTCTGCCACTGTGTACTCTCTGTTCAGGGACAAATAGCATTCTAGTTTGCTCTGTTTTTTTTTAGAAATTCTTTCCAATGTGTCAAGTAATTCTATTCTTTCCTCCTCATGGTTTGGTTGGGTCTAATTGTGCTGCTGTCCTGGGTCTGTTTGTGTTTGTGAACAGGTTAATTCCTTTAATGGCTTTGTTATTGAAGGTTTGTGAATCGCTTCCTTTTAGGTGGTGTTAGAATTTAACAGCTCTTTTCTATATGTAGATAATTCCCGGGTATCGGCCTAATTCTGCTCTGCATGCATTATTTGTTTATTTACATTGCACACCGAGGATATTTTTAGCAGAGTCTCAGTTGCAGTGTCAATTTGGCCTTTGTCCCATTTTGTGAATTATTGGTTGGTGAGCGGACCTCAGACCTCACAACCATAAAGGGCAATGGATTCCATAACTGATTCAAGTTTTTTGGGGCAGATCCCTAATTGGTATATTGAATTTGATGTTCCTTTTGATGGCATAGAAGGCCCTTCATGCCTTGTCTCTCCAGACTGTTCACAGCTTCGTGGAAGTTGCCTGTGGCGCTGATGTTTAGTCTGAGGTATGTATAATTTTTTTGTGTGCTCTAGGGCAACAGTGTCTAGATGGAATTTGTGTTTTTGGTCCTGGAAACTGGACCTTTTTTGGAACACCATTATTTTAGTTTTACTGAGATTTACTGTCAGGCCCCAGGTCTGACAGAATGTGTGCAGAAGATCTAGGTGCTGCTGTAGGTCCTCCTTGGATGGGAAAATAAGCACCGGATCATCAGCACACAGTAGACATTTGACTTCAGATTCTAGTAGGGTGAGGCCGGGTGCTGCAGACTGTTCTAGTGCCCTCGCTAATACGTTGATATGCAGTACAAGTCAAAAGTTTGGACACCCCTACCCATTCCAGGGTTTTTCTTTATTTTTTACTATTTTCTACATTGTAGAATAATAGTGAAGACATCAAAACTATTAAATAACACATATGGAATCATGTAGCAACCAAAAAAAGTGTTACACAAAAGATTTGAGATTCTTCAAAGTAGCCTTGATGATAGCTTTACACACTCTTGGCATTCTCTCAACCAGCTTCATGAGGTAGTCACCTGGAATAAATATAAATTAACAGGTGTGCCTTGTTAAAAGTTAATTTGTGGAATTTCTTTCCTTCTTAATGCGTTTGAGCCAATCAGTTGTGATGTGACAGTGTAGGGGTGGTATACAGAAGATAGCCCTATTTGCTAAGATACCAAGTTCATATTTTGGCAAGAATAGCTCAAGTAGGCAAAGACAAACGACAGTTCATCATCACTTTAAGACATGAAGGTCAGTCAATCCGGAAAATGTCAAGAACATTGAAAGTTTCTTCATGTGCAGTCGCAAAAACCATCAAGTGCTATGATGAAACTGGCTCTCATGTGGACCGCCACAGGAAAAGGAAGACCCAGAGTTACCTCTGCTGCAGAGGATAATTTCATTAGAGTTACCAGCCTCAGAAATGACAGCCCAAATAAATGCTTCACAGAGTTTCTAGTATCAGACACAACTCAACATTCAACTGCTCAGAGGAGACTGTAAATCAGGCCTTCATGGTCGAATTGCTGCAAAGAAACCCCTACTAAAGGACACCAATAAGAAGAAGAGAGTTGCTTGGGCCAAGAAACATGAGCAATGGACATTAGACTGGTGGAAATCTGTCCTTTGGTCTAATGAGTTCAAATTTGAGATTTTTGGTTCCAACCGCCGTGTCTTTGTGAGACGGAGAGTAAGTGAACGGATGATCGTCGCATGTGTGGTTCCCACCGTGAAGCATGGAGGAGGTGTGATGGTTTGGGGGTGCTTTGCTGGTGACACTGTCTGTGATTTATTTAGAATTGAAGGCACGCTTAACCAGCATGGCTACCACAGCATTCTGCAGCGATACGCCATCCCATCTGGTTTGTGCTTAGTGGGACTATAATTTATTTTTCAACAGGACAATGACCCAACACACCTCCAGGCTGTGTAACGGGTAGTGATGGAGTCCTGCATCAGATGACCTGGCCTCCACAATCACCAGACCTCAATCCAACTGAGATGGTTTGGGATGAGTTGGACCGCAGAGAGAAGGAGAAGCAGCTAACAAGTGCTCAGCATATGTGGGAACTCCTTCAAGACTGTTGGAAAAGCATTACAGGTGAAGCTGGTTGAGATAATGCCAGTAATGCGCAAAGCTGTCATCAAGGCAAAGGGTGGTTCCATAAGTGTGATTTCATAGTTCTGATGTCTTCACTATTATTCGACAATGTTGAAAATAAAAATAAAGAAATGAGTATGAGTAGGTGTATGAGTAGGTGTGTCCAAACTTTTCACTGGTACTGTGTATGTTGAAGAGGGTGGGGCTTAAGCTGCATCCCTGTCTCACCCCCGGCCCTGTGGAAAGAAATGTGTTTGTTTTTTAAATACATTTTAACCGCACACTTGTTGTTTGTGTACATGGATTTTATAATGTCATATGTGTTTCCACCAACACACCTTTCTATCAATTTGTATAGCGGGCCATCATTCCAAATTGCGTCAAAAGCATGAGAAGACGTTGCCTTTGTTTGTGTTTGTTTGTTTGTCAATTAGAGTGTGCAGGGTGAATACGTGGTCTGTTGTACTGTAAATTGGTAAAAAGCCAATGTGACATTTGCTCAGTACACTGTTTTCGCTGAGGAAATGTACGAGTCTGCTGTTAATGATAATGTAGTGGATTTTGCCAATTTTGCTGTTGACGCATATCCCACAGTAGTTATTGGGGTCAAATTTGTCTCTACTTTTGTGGATTGGGATGATCAGTCCTGGGTTCCAAATATTGGGGAATATGCCAGAGCTGAGGATGATATTAAAGAGTTTAAGTATAGCCAATTGGAATTTGTGGTCTGTATATTTTATCATTTCATTTGGGATACCATCAACCCCACATGTCACACCCTGATCTGTTTCACCTGTCTTGTGATTGTCTCCTCCCCCTCCAGGTGTCACTTATTTCCCTGGTGTATTTCTCCCTGTGTTTCCTGTCTCTCTGTGCCAGTTCGTCTTCTATGCCTTTCAAGTCAACCAGCGGTTTTCCCGTACTCCTGCTTCTATTCTCTTTTGCTAGTCCTCACGGTTTTTGACCATTGCCCGTTTTCTGGACTCGGTACGCTCCTGCCTGACCATTCTGCCTGCCCTGACCTCGAGCCTGCCTGCCACTCTGTACCTCCTGAACTGGTTTTGACCTTTTGCCTGTCCACGACCATTCTCTTGCCCTCCCCTTTTGGATTGGTTTGAGTCTTGATATTTATTAAACATCTGCCTCCCATGTCTGCATCTGGGTCGCGCCTTGTGCCCTTATTACCACAGGCCTTTTTGGGTTGAAGGGTTTGTATTTTTCCTGTATTTCATCCAATGTAATTGGGGAATCCAGTGGGTTCTGGTAGTCTTTAATAGTTGATTCTAAGATTTCTATTTGTTCTTTGTTATAGAGCCAAAAAGATTGGAGAAGTGGTTTATCCATACATCTGCGTTTTGGATAGATAACTCTTAACAAACAGCACGAAGAGTTTTCTCATTTTCCCAGAAGTGGTTAGATTCTATGGATTCTTCAATTACATTGAGCTGATTTCAACTATTGACTTTTTTCTAAACTGACATCAGTTTGGCACCAAAACATTTACAACAAAGATATATTGACAAATGAAATAAGTGATAAGATATATAAAGGAGATTTCATGCTGAAACCCTCATATTAAACACCAATGGTATTCACTAAGTTGATTGTTTAAGTTTTGGATAATGTTTCACAGCTTTGTCCTAATTTTTTAAATTTTTAAATCATCTTATTGCTCATCTCATTCAAATGTGATAAGGCCACACAGAAGGCCAGAGATAATTACAGACACCTGTGATAATCTGAAGTACTCAAAAAGGTGTCAAACTTGAAACCTACCAAAATGATGGTAATTTATTTGACCTTCATTTGACTAGGCAAGTCAGCTAAGATCAAATTGTTATTTACAATGACGGCCTACCAGGGAACAGTGGGTTAACTAGCTTGTTCAGGGGCAGAATGACAGATTTGTACATTTTACTCGATCTAGCAACGTTTCGGGTATTGGCCCAATGCACCTGCCAGAACAGGTTGCCAGAGGGAGAGACAGGGATAGAGAGATACAGAGACAAATACAGATACATTGAGAGAGACAGGGACAGAGAGATACAGAGACAAATACAGATACATTGAGAGAGATACAGAGACAAATACAGATACATTGAGAGAGACAGGGACAGAGAGATACAGAGACAAATACAGATACATTGAGAGAGACAGGGACAGAGAGATACAGAGACAAATACAGATACATTGAGAGAGACAGGGACAGAGAGATACAGAGACAAATACAGATACATTGAGAGAGACAGGGATAGAGAGATACAGAGACAAATACAGATACATTGAGAGAGACAGGGATAGAGAGATACAGAGACAAATACAGATACATTGAGAGAGACAGGGATAGAGAGATACAGAGACAAATACAGATACATTGAGAGAGACAGGGACAGAGAGATACAGAGACAAATACAGATACATTGAGAGAGACAGGGATAGAGAGATACAGAGACAAATACAGATACATTGAGAGAGACAGGGATAGAGAGATACAGAGACAAATACAGATACATTGAGAGAGACAGGGATAGAGAGATACAGAGACAAATACAGATACATTGAGAGAGACAGGGATAGAGAGATACAGAGACAAATACAGATACATTGAGAGAGACAGGGATAGAGATATACAGAGACAAATACAGATACATTGAGAGAGACAGGGATAGAGAGATACAGAGACAAATACAGATACATTGAGAGAGACAGGGACAGAGAGATACAGAGACAAATACAGATACATTGAGAGAGACAGGGACAGCGAGACAGATGGAGACAGACGGAGAGAGAGAGAGAGAGACCAGCTCATGTCTCATGTGGACTCTAGCTAGACCTCCAGTAACATTATGGGAAGCATGATCATTAGACCATGGACCAGCCTGCCGTCTGAGCTAATGAACCACATGATTCATCCACTGTGTATTCTACTGAATCTCACACTCGACCAGAGTTCTCACAGGAGTGTCTCAGAGACCTAACTGTATTGGACTGGCGAGTTTCTAGATCTAAAGTGAACCATGAATACGTTACTGTAAAGCAGGGGAAGGGGGGAAGGGAGGTCAGGTTGGGGTTAGAAGGGTGAACCAATTGGAAGAACAGACACTCATAATGAATGATGTTATGATTGGAGTTCGTTGGCGTACTGTAATATTCACTAAGCGTACTACGGTACAGACACTGACATACACCCAAACAAATAAAACCACACGTACCCCAACGCACACATGCTTGTGCAAAAATGGACAGACACAAAAGCATACAAAGAGACACACTCTCTCATGTGCAGACAAACATTTTTGCCCCCACCTGTGACTAATTAGTAGCAGGCATTTCCCGTCAGGAAGGCTTCCCGGTGCCAGGCAGAGCAGAGAGCAGCCAGGCAGCCCTGAGAATCTGGGAACCCCATACGGGCTGGACATCCCAACATTCCCAATAATCACTGTTACCATGCGTAACATTTCAGTCATATAGCAGACACTCTAATCCAGAGCCATTTACAGTAGTGAGCGCATGCATTTTCATACTGGACCCCCCTGAGAATCAAACCCACAACCCTGGTGTGGCAAGCACCATGCGCTACCAACTCAGACACACGGGACTATCTTAAACAGTAACCAGTAGGAGCAGTAGCACACAGGATTCCCATTGCCCTGGGTGTGGTTTCAAAGCCAGTTATACACTTTGACAGTGAAGCTACCCTTACCTGTGTGCATTAAAACCAGGGGTGAGCATACTCGGCCCGCAGACCAATACTAATCAAATAAATGTGGAAGGAATGATTATTTTGGTTAACAAAAACACTCCAGGTCACACGAATGTCTAAAACTAGACAGGAATTATGTAAAGATTATAATGGATCTATTTTCTATCAGGCAAATAGATTTTGAAAAAACAAATCTAAATCCTGATATGAACCTCGAGCCAAAAGGTTTGCCCACTCCTGGTTTAAACAGTGAGGTATCCTAACATACTGTATACTCGAATACACTGGCTAAAGCTCGGCAAGGGCTGGAGAGTGAATGTCTCTGGTGGGATGTAAACACGGTGGCTGGTAACAGTGAGTGCAGGGGGCAGCGCTGGGGTTCAAAGGTGAGGAGGTGTCGTGGAAGCCTCAGAGGTCGGCCACGCCCTCTGTGCGGTTGCAGAGCGACTCATGGAGTTCAGATGTCAGTGAATCCTTAGAGAAAGCCTGCCTGTTTGTATTCATGCCAGGTGCAGTAGACTCCTCTACAGCCTAGAATCAACTGGTCCTTGCCAATGTAGGACACTTTGACAAAGGTGTCTTTGGTGTGCCTGTGTTGATGCAGCTCCAGGGAGATGTCAGCAGCATTCGGTGGCCATTGCATGTCAAAAACCCGCAGAGCCACGAGACAGCGGATCTGAGTGGTGTCGTGGGCAGAGGAACAGCTTCCTGTTGAGCTCTGAGGTTGTGCCCTGTAGTGTGTCTTTTATGTTGCCCATCAAGGTGTGGAAGAGGGGACCCACACACAGCTGCAGGTTCTGGGTCTGTAGATGTGACAGATCATCTCCACAGCCACCAGACACTTGGCAAAAACTCTATTGTCCTCACAATGTTAGTGGAACACACATAGACCTCTGTGGGTTGATGAAGTCTGTGTCCTGGATGGACCTCTTCCTCAGCCTCTCTCCCAGCTCATACAGCTGCTGCATGCCCACCGTGGTCAGCTGAGCTGGGTACATACCCCTGGTCAGTATGTTGGCCCGGCAGATGTGCTCCACCGTTGAGGAGGGCCGTGGACCTCCTTCCAAGTCTGTAACCATGTAGTTGATCTGTGTGTGTGCTGGGGGTTCCAGGAGGTTAGGCACCCACTGGGCCTCCATGACATCCGACATAGACTTCAGTTCGGGCTCTGTGGCGGAACAGGACTTGAACGAGCTTAAGCCTGCAAGGAGAAGGCGGTATGCGAGGGCCGAACCTGTCTGAGTTGTTTCCGTCTTCTTCTGAGACCAAAGCAGGGATCCGAACGCCATAGACACCGAGCCCGGAACACCTACTTTGGCCCAGAGGTCCCTCATCCTCATAATTACTCTGCTGTCTAACAAAAATAGTATCCTATAAGGACAGCCAGCCCTGGAACTCTCAAGATCATCAACCAACTATCACCCTAGATGGGACGAGGCATGTTCCCCTGACACTAAGGGGGAGGGGAAGGGGGGGACAAAAAGGAACCATATTAGCATAAAGACACACAGACAAACAGACTCACAAACGAATTTGTACGCAGAGGTAATCTATGTTGATTCTCATTGCGACTAAAACACCAACCATCACCAATCAGACCGCAGAGACCAGAGAGACAGGGAATCATGCCCATACTGAGTGGAACAGAGAGTTGGAGTTTCCAATATGACCACTAGAGGCCACCAGATCACAGTTTAACAGAGAGATGAGAGCGTGACAACTCCGCACTCGACCGCACTAGGTTATCTATTGAACAGAAATCGAATATACCTATTGGTCTGAGGTTACAAGAGATTGTGTGGAAGTAGATGAACTATTTAACTCCAGACCCTCAAAGACTGGCCGATGACACTTGATGAAATAATCTATCAAACTGAACCAGTGAGTTATTTGAGCGTCACACTGAAAAGTCTTCTAATGCAACACTGCTGCTATGGCTCTGATCTGTATGCTGTTAGCAGGCAGCAGCCATGATGTCATCATTACAAGACGTGGGGCTGGGAACAGACCTGGGGTGATAAACCAATTAGCCCACGCTAATCCCACTGGGCTGTGTGTGTGTCTACAGACATTTTCAGTTGACGCACAGAGCAGGAATTATATTAATCATTGTTGAGAACACACTCGTTGATGTTAGAAGTAAGTAAACAAGGCAAGGAATAAGGAGAGGATAGGGGTGGGGAGAAGAAAAGGATCACCCAAAAAAGAGAAGACAGAAAAACTTTTGATGGAGGGGATAGTAGCCCAAAATAGGCTAAGAGAATCTAAAAAAAGTCAATTAAATTTACCGGGTATCCATCTCTCCCAGTCTTGCCCTGGTGAGGTTAGAGAGAGTAAAGCACACACCATAACAATTGTTAGAGCAGACGACCAACAAAACAACATTCACCATCAAAACACCTTACTGTAACACATGCAAACACACCGTCTGGAGACAAGATACGAGCGTGGTTCAATGAACTATAGCGCACAGCGATCCCCTATAAGGATCTCATATAAACTACTGACTATATAAACAGGATTCTATCCCTCTTATATCTGCCCTCTCAGAGAGACAGTACGCCAGCCTGCATCCTAAAAGGCACCCTATCAGAGCTGTGGTCAAAAGTAATGACCTATATAGGGAATCAGGTGCCATTTGGGATGCAGACCCAGTGAGTCAGTGGCAGCTGTGTGATATCCCAGATCTCTCTCTTCCAAGGAACAGGACCCGGGACGGGAAGCGGCAGCAGCAGTCTTCTACACCCGGAACATTTACCAGTCACTACCCTGGCCTGCTCTCTAACGCTCTCCACGGAATACTCAAAACACACACACACAGACACACACACACACACACACACACACACACACACACACACACACACACACACACACACACACACACACACTCCTCCGTTTGGTCCATCTACAGGCACTGGGTGTGTGTGTGCGTGTGTGATACATCCTGGATGGTACTTACTGGAGCTCCTGCAATAAACAAACAAACACAAACAAACAAACAAACAGAAAAAAGAGAAGAGAAAACAATTATTAGTACTGGTATAATGCATTCAACGTTTTGTTACAACATTTTCTGGTTTGTACAGCAATTAAAACAGACAAATGTTTGTACTTTGGTATTTTAGATCGGGGATATAGTTAAAGATATACATATCTTACAGAAAGAGCCCATTAAGGTTATTGCCAATAGAGCTTGTGGTAAGAGCCTTATGACAAACAGACTAGCACACACTGAGTTGACTTCTGGGTTATGGCTGTGTTTTGCATTAGGCTGGAAAGTGATTCAGAGTTTTACAGGGACATAGTGGTACATTGAAAAAAGGAAAGGAAATAGAAAGTGTGATATAAAAAGGAAGGCTTGAGTTTAATGGCCCCACATCCCAGATAAGAATCAGAAGGGGTTTGAATCAGAATGGGTTTAAATCTGTCTGGGCTTGGGATATCCTCTTAAAGCTCAGACTGTTCCTTTATTGTTTTCCTGACTGTACTGAAATGTTATTTTTCAGAGATAGGCGATCTCTCCCTCTCTTCTTTCTCTTTTTTTCTCTTTCTCTCCCTCCCTCTCGTTCTTTCTCCTCTTCTATCATTCACTCCATCTGTCTCTCTCTCTCTCTCTCTCTCTCTGCCTTTCTTTCTCTCCCTCTCCTCCTCTTCTCTCTCTGTCCCTCTCTCCTCTCTCTCTCTCTGCCTTTCTTTCTCTCCCTCTCCTCCTCTTCTCTCTCTGTCCCTCTCTCTATTAACTCTTAGCATGAACTGTTGTAGAAGTCTCCACTCTGGTCTAAAACCAACAATCCTGACTAAACTGATGAAGAGGAAACACAGAGGACCAGTTGAGCCTTATTAAGATTAACATACAGCCTTTGATTTCTGACTAATGTTGTTTATTTTGGATTCAAACCAATCATGAAAAGGTTCATTCTGATGTCTCTGTAATAACAACGAATGGCACGCTTTCATTCGGGGGTGGGGCCCCAACACTGAAAGGGAAACATGCCAGCAATACAACTACAACAACAACTGACGGAGTAATAGACATCAGAATGGGTCTAGTCTGAGTGGAAACAGACAGTTCAGGAGTAGTGGGGGTATTAAAGTAGGTAATAGATGTCAGAATGGGTCGAGTCTGAGTGGAAACAGACAGTTCCGGAGTAGTGGGGTATTAAAGTAAGTGGCCTTGGTTTGTGCAAGTCGGAAAGGCTCAGGAGCCTATCTACTGTTCCTATAGCATTAGGCAGCGTGATATATAAGTACACCCCCTAGACAGGACGCTAGTCTATCATAGGGAGATCATAGTCTATCTCCTTAATTCTGAGTGCCAAGCAGAGACACATTGGGTATGACTAGGCTGGGGGGGGGTTTGAACTCCCAACTTTCCAATCTCAGGGCAGACACTCTAACCACAAGGTCACTGAGAAACCCTATATACCTACTGCTGTATACACCTTTATGTGCATTGTTTTGTATTGTTAGGTGTTACTGCACTGTTGGAGCTAAAAACATAAGCATTTCGCTGCACCTGATAACATCTGCAAAATATGTGTACCGACCAATAACATGTGTTTTTTTGTTACTGTTGTAGCTGTGCAATTACTGTTTAATTACTGATCATGTTTAGAATCTAATCAGTGATCTGAGCTAACGGAGAAGTGAAAAACAGAGGAAGAGGAAGAGAAAGGAATGGAGGGGAAAGGAGAGAGGTGGAGTGTGAGCCCAGCTAGCACATTTGGTTCCTTGGACGTTCTGGGAACGAAGTCATACGTTTCCTGACCCCGGTGAAACGGAACTTTTTCAAAAATGTATTTCCACCTGTTCTAGAAACAATCATTTGTAGGTTCTGAGAATGTTTTATTATGGTTCACTAAAGGTTTCCCTGGGAGGTTTTATTAACGTTCTGAGAACGCAAATTCTAGGTGAATTGATGGTAATTCAATAACCTTCGTGGGAAAATGTTTCAATAAGGCTTTTAATAACACTGCTTTCTTAGTCTGGGTCAACTCTTTTCAACTCCAAGCACAGATAGGACACATGGACATGTATTTGCTTGGCCATTAATAATACAAACACATGTCTTTTTTTAATTGTGTCACGGCGTCAGTGAGATTCAAACGTATGATCTTTTGTTCTCGACCCATGGAATTAGTCCACCACGCCACCAGGATGGAGCTAGCCTTGTTTTTTTTTTTTTTACCAATTACAAACCTTTTCAGTCTATTCAAACAGACCCCATTTCAAAGGAAACAAGCTTAGTGGGCAGGATTAGAGGGCACGGCCAACACACCCGAATACATTTAAAAGAGAATGTCACAACGTTTCAACTTCTTATATTTATCTCCAGCACCACCCCGACATCAACATATGTGAAAATGGCACGTTTCTATGTTTTGTAGTAAAAAAATATATAGAAAGGTAAGTGTTTCCAATGACATAATCAACCAACTAGTCGGCAATTAGTAGGCGATGCCTACTGAAAATTGGTATGAATCACACAGTGCACACCAATGATGTCATTGGAAACACTTGTCTCCCGCTACCTTTTTTACTACAAAACATAGAAACGTAGCATTTTCACAAACTATATGTTGATGTTGGGGTGGTGCTGGAGATGATACATATGCAATTGAAAAATGGTTTCCCTTTAACAAGATAGAGGAAAGAGAGTGTTATGTTAAAGCTGAGAATGGAATGTACTGTATATGTTCTTAAATTACATTCTTAGAACATTGTTTGAACTTTACTAATGATTTCTTGTGTTTTTTAAGGAAAGTGTTCTTAATGTTCTGAGAACATGACTTTATATAGAAATCTGTAGAAGTACTGAAATTCCCACAGAAGAACGTTGTTTCTTAAAGTTCTCTGAAGAATTTGAGAAGCTTACTTTAAAGTGAACCATGAGGAAACCTGTAGGAAATGTTATGCTGAAGTCCTGAAATTCCCACCTAAGTTTCTCAGAACGTTATGTGCTAGCTGGGTATCCTGCACCATTCCCAGAACATTGTGGGAAGGTTGTATGCAAAATAATTATAGTACAACCACGCTCTCACCAAGCTCTAAAAAACACATGGTTCTCAGAACATTATGTGCTAGCTGGGAGAGTGGTGGATGGCACAGAGGAGAGAGGAGAGGAGAGGGAGAGAGGGGTGGGAGAAAGAGAGAGGGAGAGTAGTGAAGGGAGTGAAGGGACATAAGAAAAGAGGTAGGGAACAAACGTGAGAGGAAAAAGGTGTTGTGGTTTATGAGGCATGAAAGTCAATGAGGTTTATGGGCGTCTAGACACTAGGACAAGGACCTACTGGCCCAGACAGCTACGTAAACAAACACACCAGCCAGATAATTACATCATATTTTTTGCAGAGGTGGCAACAATTTAGCAGTGGGCCACCACTGCTAAATGAATATAGGGGAAACACTGAGGCAGGTGGTCCTCCCTTTACTGGCACTGTTTGTGTGTGTATGTGTGTGTGTGTGTGTGTGTGTGCTTGAGTGTGTGTGTGTTTATCTGTTTGTTTGCATTTGTGTGTGCGCGCGTGTGTGCGGGCCTGTGTGAACGACTCCCATGATCTCATTGTCTCTCATTTTTACTCTGAACTGTGTGTGTATTTAACTTCCCCTTTGTTTTTCAAATAGATGAACATTTTTCGTCACACAAACAGAGCATGGTGTAATAACCAGCCAGAGCCGGGGCAACACAACAACCTAACCAGGCTGCGTCCTTATGGACATGAAACAAAAACCATTTTCCAGGCAGAGGCAGATCTAAACAGAACCACACATTTCCCCAGTCCTGGGACAACAAGAACTAGCATCTCCACATGAATACAAAACGCTCCATCGGTCCGTCTTTGAACTCCATCCTGAGAACGCCACGCGGCTGGAACGACTTAGGGCCCTGATGCAAAACATGGCCATTTAGCTGTCCTGATAATGGCCTGATGGACTGTGAACAGAGCAGAGAGGGCTTTCAGCTCCAATCTGGGTAGATCAAGCAACGGTCTGATGGTTGGGTATGAGAATAAATAGGAGGAAATATGGAGGAATATGAGACAGGGAAGAACTGGAGAAGTTTATGGTGAATTTGGATGTCCTATAACGCACAGAACACTATATAACCATTTTCTGGCTATGTTTAGATAATTATGTGAATAATCTGACATTGGGTGAACCATGACGTTCATCATCGCATGTTTAAGGCACGGACGACACTAAGTCACACAAGGCACCTATGTAGCTGTGTGTTTTGAGTCACGGTTCACTACCATCTGATAGTAGCAAGCGGTACCATCCACTTCTTTGTACTATTTGATACGGCAAATTTAGACGAGACAATATCTCACCAAAAGATCTGGGCGTGTCTCCTTGACGGTAAGAGCCTCGATTTCTCGTAACAGTCGTCAGTGATCCATGAGTGAGTCAACATGGTCCTCATCCGCGATCGTGGGGACCGTGACTCCGTCTTGACCGCAACCACGACTCAAAGAGGTTTTTTCCCTCTCAGACACACAGGCACACCACAGTCGGTGATAATACCTTCTAGTGTTCTTACACTACAGACAGGCTAGACTAAGCAGACTCAAAAACACTTCTCTTTAATCTGACAATGAGTCAAAGTTTTTTTTTAAAGAAGCTATATTTGTTGGATGACCCCAGTCAAAGAGTGAGAGAGACTTATTGAGGATTTCTACACAAAACTGTTTGGTACAACAAGGGTGACAATGCACCGATTTCAGGTCTGTGCTTTGTTCATGTTCCCAATAAGTGTTTTGCGGCATAAGAGAAACCATAACACACTGAAGGAGGAAGGGAGGACAGTGACGTTGCCAATGTCACTAAACCTCGTCTTACTACTGGAGCAGCTGCTACTGCTCAGGCTGCACCACTAACACACGTTAATGCGACCACGTGGCCAACGTTAGTGATAGGCTGGAGTGGATACGGAGGGACAGGAAGAAAGGCCTGCTCTATTCTATCACATAGTGTTTTGAGTCACGGTTCACAGACTGTCCAAGCACACTACCCACATCCTGCATGTCCATGAGAGAGCGAGAGAGCGAGAGAGAGAGAGAGAGAGAGAGAGAGAGAGAGAGAGAGAGAGAGAGAGAGAGAGAGAGAGAGAGAGAGAGAGAGAGAGAGAGAGAGAGAGAGAGAGAGAGAGAGAGAGAGAGAGAGAGAGAGCGAGAGAGAGAGAGAGAGAGAGAGAGAGAGAGAGAGAGAGAGAGAGAGAGAGAGAGAGAGCGAGAGAGAGAGAGAGAGAGAGAGAGAGAGAGAGAGAGAGAGAGAGAGAGAGAGAGAGAGAGAGAGAGAGAGAGAGAGAGAGAGAGAGAGAGAGAGAGAGAGAGAGAGAGAGAGAGAGAGAGAGAGAGAGAGAGAGAGAGAGCGAGAGAGAGAGAGAGAGAGAGAGAGAGAGAGCGAGAGAGAGCGAGAGAGAGAGAGCGAGAGAGAGCGAGAGAGAGAGAGAGAGAGAGCGAGAGAGAGAGAGAGAGAGAGAGAGAGAGAGAGAGAGAGAGCGAGAGAGAGAGAGAGAGAGAGAGAGAGAGAGAGAGAGAGCGAGAGAGAGAGAGAGAGAAAGAGCGGTTGGAGAGATGGGGATGGAGCAGAGGGAGGGGAAAGACGGGGAATTAGGAGATGGGAAGAGGAAGAAAGATGTGGGGAAAGAGGAGAGATGGAATGTAGAGAAGAAAGAGGAGAAGGTGGCGATGACGACAGCACAAAAATACAGCTTAAGAGAGAGATGTGACACTTACCCGGATCACCTCTTCTTCCCATCCTTCCACGCTTTCCAGGAGGACCTGAAGGAAACATAAACACAGAGTGTTCAAGCTCAAACTCATCGACTGAAAAGTCAGAGAAGAAGTTGTAAGTTTAGAGCTGGGGCTAAAGGGGTACCTGGGGGTTGTAAGCTACAGATGAGATAAAACTGTTGGATGTGTGTGTGTGTGTGTGTTGGCAGAGGAGTGTGTTCATTGGGGGCGTAGTATATGTGTTGGCATGGTTACAGTGTGTAAACTGCTCCAGATGTCCAAACACACGGCGCCACAGGTGGAATGTTCTACTGTAGAAAATCTGGATGGATTCACCTGAGCGGAGCAGGTGTGTGTGTGTGTGTGTGTGCGCATGTGCGCGTGTGTCAGCGATCCACATAGTAGGCCTTCCCATGGACGACACAGTCGTCCCGCTCCGTCACAGTCATCCCATCCCCTCTCTCTGACCGGCCGAGCCAAACACAACGCCTCTCCTCCACTGGCTTGGTGCCAATCGTCACCTTCCCCTGACCTGACAGTAAAAAGGCCGCCCTGATACTGTTGGCTTTACTCATGTTGACTGTGGAGATGCAGTTAAAAAAAGGAAGCTGCAAGGAGCGGTTCAGGCAGCCAGAGCAGTTAGAACACCAGGAGCTACAGCAGGTCAGAGCAGGATCTTTGACCATGCCAGGATGCTGTGCCCAGAGAGAAATATGTAAACACAAAAAGAAACCTAGTGCTGCCGAACACGCTAAAATAAAGTCGTAGTGCACCGTGTGAATCTCAAGTCTCCCGTAGTGTTTAAGATCATAGAACGCAAATGCACATAGCACCATAATACATCACTCCAAAAGTCGATTTTTATCCCGCATCCCCTCTTGCTCTGCTCTGCTATATGCAGTCACTTTAACTATACATTCATGTGCATACTACCTCAATTGGACTGACCACCCAGTGCTCCCGCACATTGGCTAACTGGACTATCTGCATTGTGTCCTGCCACCCACCACCCGCCAACCCTTATTTTACTCTACTGCTACTCTCTGTTCATCATATATGCATAGTCACTTTAACCATATCTATATGTACATACTACCTCAATCAGCCTGACTAACCGGTGTCTGTATGTAGCCTCGCTACTTTTATAGCCTCGCTACTGTATATAGCCTGTCTTTTTACTGTTGTTTTTATTTCTTTACTTACCTATTGTTCACCTAACACCTTTTTTTGCACTATTGGTTAGAGCCTGTAAGTTCTGTTGTATTCAGCGCACGTGACTAATAAACTTGGATTTGATTTGATTTACTCTCCCTTTGCCTCCCTCGCTATTGACTCCCTTGCTTCCCCTCCCATCCACCTTCAGAGCTTGCCCCTGGCTGTGCAGGTAAATGGGATCCATACTGGCTTTGGGCCTGGGTTAGAGTAGCCTAGCTTTGTGTTCTGATGCTAATCAGCTCTGGCTGCAGACATGCTTTTCCCATAGGCCATTATAGGAGTTATTGTTGCGGCCTAACCACTTCCTTACAGTGAAGCCCACTTTTAAAAAGAGAACTACCCTCATCCTTCTCCTCCTCTTCCTCCTCCTCCTCTGTCTCCACCCACTTTCCAACGTTTTAGTCGCTCATCCATTCTCTGCTTGCAGTCTGTCACTCCTGTACCTCGGCAGTATTCTCCGGAACAGTCCTATTCTCTCGACCATCACATTTGATCTCTGATCTCCTCCTCTCCCTCTTTTTTTTGGACACAGGCATCATTGACTCCCTCCTGTGTGCCCCTGTCTTTCTCCCCCCTCCTTCATTCTCACACCCCTGCCTGCCCCTGTCTCTCTTCACCCCCCTACCCTCCCTCCCCCTTCCACTCCTCCAGTCCCCAGTGTCCTAGGTATTAATAGCCCCCCAGTACTCTCCACTTCCCCTGCTCCGCTCCTCCAGCTCCCCCAGCCATAAACACCACAGTGAACCTGCCCTGGCAAAGACTGACGACTCAATACAAGGGGGCCAGAGAAGATTCCTGGGGTGGTAGGGTGCAATAGGGGACACACTGGATGGGGGAAAGTGGGGGGGTTCAGGGGTACAGAGTCTCTCAAGCTTCTAAGCTTATCCCGACCACTGACTGTGTTCAGTAAGCAGTAATCCAGTATTGATATTATGGGCTGTTGGTCACTAGGAGCCCCCTGCAGTACCTCTATTTCTATTGGACATGAAAGTCTCATGCCGACGGACAGGGAGGTGGCCAGGGCTGGAGGTAGAGGGGACTGTAACCGGAGCGTGTGATTTGTCATGTGCAGTATAGCTGAGAGGTAACCGCCGCGGTGATGACAGGCTGATGGAGGGCCAGGATTGACTAGAGGAATTAATGGTATAAACAGGAGTGTGTGTGTTTGTATGTGTGTGTGTCTGTCTGTGTAACCAGGGCTCAAGCAGAGCTTTAAACACGTACCTGTACATACACAGTTACGCCAACACACACACACATAGACACGCACAGTGCCAATGTCTGGCACCTTCATTTGTCATCTGTGGCAATGACATAGAGACATCAATCACACACACCACACACGCACGCACGTGCACACACTCACTCGCACACACACGTGCAGGTGGGGGGAGGGGGAGGGGGGGGTCAAGTTTCGGCCTTAACTTCCTGCGTCACCGGCAAGATCTATGAAATCTGTGACATACCAGGACCAGGAGGTGTCATATGAGGAGTGTGTGTGTGTGTGTGTGTGTGTGTGTGTGTGTGTGCATGTGCTCAGTAGACATGCTATCAAGGGACAAACCCCCACCATGTGTTACATGTTTGGTAAGCTGATCTCTGTCTCCATGGTCATTTCCTTATACTTTTAAATAGCTTCCTTTCCTTCCCTCCTTTGGCTGATCTGAAGGACTTGACAGGTCAAGGGCACAAAGGTGAAAATCTATCCAGACCTTTCACCTATCGGTTGCATCCAAGGGAAGGAGACAATAAGAGGAAGCCGTGTCAAGTATTAGGATATTGCCCATCAGTGATCTACTCCTAGAGGTCAAAGGTTATCAGATCCTGGATGGTGTTTAAAGGTTTATGTCACGACCAATGTTCCCTCTAAGCTGCAAGCTGTGCGTGCAGTATCCCGAGACTGCCGTGCAGCTCCCCCTGGACTGCAACACAGAGCGCAGAAGAAATATCAAGCCACAGAGAGAAGCACGAGACAGAACTTCAATCAACTTTCTAGAGTTTTCCCTGTTAGTTAACACTATCAACGCGTCCCTTTACTTTGGCAACTGTGATCGAATCAACACAATATTAGCCATTTTCAATGCAACATACCGAAACAAAACAAACTATGCAAGCAATTTTATTGTAGGCAGAACGCATCGGAATAGGAGTAGGATGCTACTGAGCACAACTCAGCCCGTACAACTCAGCCCGTACACAGCCAATCAGAGCTCCCGTAGGCCTATATGTAAAGACCATTGCCATTTATGGATCTGTGCTATCTACGTTGAACTGGACTGTGTTTAAAGCTATGGTCGTGAGTAGATTCGCTTGTTTTGAGATCAAAGCAAGAGATGCATGTAGCCCCGTTTGCAAAAATGTTTCAAATCCTTTGCTATTTAGTGATTTATTAGCCCAGTTATATATCATTTGTAGTCAGCGATAGGGGAGTGATTGCTTCCTACAAGAGCACAAAATGTGCACATTTCTAGACATATTTGAAAAGCGAGTCAGTTAACAAGCTTTTTTTTTGTCTTAATGGGGCAGTATTGCATTTTGAGACAAGCTTGAATAAGCTAATTAGCCAATAGGCAGAGGGTAGGATAGTTTGTATTTTTGTTTGTAATAATGATATGGGAATAGTAATGCATTTTATTTTGTAAAATGGTTTCTTGCATCAAACAACACAACATTTTAGTCACCTTTTTTCGTGTTTTCTCACTGAATGTAGACCAACATTGAACACCACACATTGACTGCTACTGTATGTAGGCTGAATGGTAGAACAATGGTAGAACAATGTTAAAATTGTATGGGATGCATTTTCTCTTGTTTTTGATTGTAGGCCACTCTGGTAGGCCTAAATGATGATCAAATAGCCACAGTAGCTTACTTGGCCACTGTTAAAACGAACTTAAGGCTGGTACAGCCTCAGTGTTCACAGTAAACGTCCGCTGGAAGTTGCACAGAACTTTTCACTCAGCAAACCTGACATTTTCTCAGTGCCGAAAACAAAGTTAGAGGGAAAATTGGTCACGACCCAAAGACAAAACAGGCTCCGAGATCTGAGATCAGAAATAACCAAGCCACTTAACAAAGGTCAATACAAGTAGTGTAAGCCAGAAGAGAGCATACTGAAATCATGTTGTTTATAAACACTTCAATGATACCCTTCGAACTCTGACCTGCCTCTGTTGACCGCCATCCTCTCCTCAAATTACGTAACAGAGTTTGCACCAGATAGAAAAGCCATGAATAAAACCAACATGATTCCATAGTCAGAGAGGCGTGTTTGTGCTCCATAGCCTATTTCTATTTAACGGTAAGAAACGCTGTGTCCTGCTGAATGCTCTCCAGGTCTATAGAAACCAAAGTGGGAGGTATCCGATCTCTCCTGTCAGCGAATATACACAGCTCTCAGGGAGAGGATAGAGGAAGAGAGGGGAGAAGAGAGAGGAAGAAAGAAGAGAGGAGAGATGAGAGAGAGGAGCAAGGGGGGGGTACAAGAAAAAGTACAAAGAGAGCGTGACGGGGGTGAGAGAGATGAGGAGAAGGAAGAGGGAGAGAAAAGACAGGATGGAAGTAGAGAGGAACGAGGAGAAAGGGGGATCGATCTTTCCTTGCGTGAGAGGATTGAATGCCCTAGTAGGCATGAAGTGGTCCGGCGCTCTAACAGATAGGCCTCCAGGGGCCAAAACACAACCCATTTATCAGATTCCAAGAGACCCACTCTTGCATGCAGGAAAGAAAGTGAACTGTTTCCCCTGGTTGGTGGTGAAAAGCACGCAGCCTGGGTTTGACTGGGAGCCAGCTAGAGCTAGCCATGTGTCTGAGGAAACACATATAGAACACAGCCCACACAGCCCACAACCCCCTAAACCTCACACCATGGCCTGGCTTGCAGTCACACACATACACAGACTATCCGCCTAAACCCACCGTTAGCCTCAGAGAGGTGAAGTCAGCGTGGAGACAAAACCCACTACTGAAACTCCCACTCCAAGAGGCACAGGCACACACAACAAACACACACACACACACACACACACACACACACACACACACACACACACACACACACACACACACACACACAACTCATTTTATAAAAGCAGACATCTACAACTAGCTCACTGACAAGAGCTTGACTGGGGCCTGGGGTTGGAAACAATTTCTCCATCAATGCTTATACTGATGTCGCAGTAGCTAAGTCAAGCCGCGGCTATAGGAAACAGACAAGCAGAGTGTGTGTGTGTCTCTCTCTCTGTGTGATTGTTAAAACATGCAGCGCGGCCGCTCCGGTGTTACCAACTGCATCTCAACATCCTGGCTACCATCAGCCTTGACTCCGCAAGCCACCCAATCCCTCTCACACACACACACACACACACACACACACACACACACACACACACACACACACACACACACACACACACACACACACACACACACACACACACACACACACACACACACACACGCACATAGCCGTGACTCGTCTTGATTTAGCTACTGTAACAATTCTCTCAAACAGAGAGGGCAAAGCTGTTCCACCGTAAGCCATGCCTCTCTCTCTCAGCCCTCTCTCTCTCAGCCCCCTCTCTCTCAGCCCCCTCTCTCTCTTTGTTAAACCCAACAACTGGTCGTAATAAAGGACAAAATGAAAACACTGGGATATGATACTCTTTACACTGAGCCACAGGATGCTGTGTGTGTGTCTATTGGAGCCAGAAGAGTGTCAATGTGCCTGTGTGTGTGTGTGTGTGTGTGTGTGTGTGTGTGTGTGTGTGTGTGTGTGTGTGTGTGTCCGTCCATCTCTCCACTGATGCAAATATCAGCCCTTCAAACGAGGGATAATCCAAATGAAATGGGAAAGGATGTGGGAAGTGAGGAGGGGTATTGGGTCAACGGTCCTTCCACACTTGCTGCAGGCAGACTTTCACCACATTCCCTCTTAATACAATTCCTTCTTTAGAATGTTATCCCAACATTACTGATAGTTTTGCCGCCGATCGACTTTCAGTGGGTCCGCTGAGATGGTTTAATCTAGGCTTGGCTGGGAATGACTGGCACACACACACACACACACACTGGAGTTTTGCCTCTAATTTGCATATAATTCAGAGCATGAGAGTTGGCCTGAGGAGAGAGAGAATTTCACCAGAGACTAAGATTACCAAAAGATAACTGAAAATGTTGAAATTAGATGAATGCACAACCGATGAATTCCAAAACTGGTAACTAGAACCCAAACAATGTATTCTGGTACAATATTAGGATCTATTTTTGTTTTTACAGGAACTTTCTTCCTGAAAAAAACAGCATAGAACAGCATAGGCTGGTGACCAGCCTTCATTGTGTTTTCGCTGGTGACCAGCCTTCATTGTGTTTTCACTGGTGACCAGCCTTCATTGTGTTTTCGCTGGTGACCAGCCTTCATTGTGTTTTCGCTGGTGACCAGCCTTCATTGTGTTTTCGCTGGTGACCAGCCTTCATTGTGTTTTCGCTGGTGACCAGCCTTCATTGTGTTTTCGCTGGTGACCAGCCTTCATTGTGTTTTCGCTGGTGACCAGCCTTCATTGTGATTTCTCTGATGACCAGCCTTCATTGTGATTTCACTGGTGACCAGCCTTCATTGTGTTTTCACTGGTGACCAGCCTTCATTGTGTTTTCACTGGTGACCAGCCTTCATTGTGTTTTCGCTGGTGACCAGCCTTCATTGTGTTTTCGCTGGTGACCAGCCTTCATTGTGTTTTCGCTGGTGACCAGCCTTCATTGTGTTTTCGCTGGTGACCAGCCTTCATTGTGTTTTCGCTGGTGACCAGCCTTCATTGTGTTTTCGCTGGTGACCAGCCTTCATTGTGTTTTCGCTGGTGACCAGCCTTCATTGTGTTTTCGCTGGTGACCAGCCTTCATTGTGTTTTCGCTGGTGACCAGCCTTCATTGTGTTTTCGCTGGTGACCAGCCTTCATTGTGATTTCACTGGTGACCAGCCTTCATTGTGTTTTCACTGGTGACCAGCCTTCATTGTGTTTTCACTGGTGACCAGCCTTCATTGTGTTTTCGCTGGTGACCAGCCTTCATTGTGTTTTCACTGGTGACCAGCCTTCATTGTGTTTTCGCTGGTGACCAGCCTTCATTGTGTTTTCGCTGGTGACCAGCCTTTGCTGTGTTTTCATTGGTGACCAGCCTTCATTGTGATTTCACTGGTGACCAGCCTTCATTGTGATTTCGCTGGTGACCAGCCTTCATTGTGATTTCGCTGGTGACAACCCTTCGTTAGTGTTTTCGCTGGTGACCAGCCTAAACCCTCTAAACTGGAACAACCATTTCAGTAATGGGTGTAATAAGTCCAACTAAGAGATTGGATTAGTTTAGAAAAATGTCTGGAATTTATCTTTGTGTAGCATGAAAGTTGAAATGAATACAATAGTGTAAATGTATAGTTTAGGTAGTCTCATTCATTCATCCTTCTATCCCTGGCAGTCATTCTGAATGCAGATTTTGAGAATACACTCTGTCTGGACTTCAATAGGAATTAAACATCACTTTGCAAGCCAGCATAATTGGACTTGATGCTGGTTTCACTTTAACTTGTGCTGGTCACCAGTGTACAAAACACAATGAAGGTTGGTCAGCAGCGAAAACACAGCAAATGCTGGTCACCAGCGAAAACATAATGAAGGCTGGTCTGCCAGCATAACCAGCTAGACTATGCTGGTCGGACCAGTTTGACCAGCAGACCATGCTGGTCAGACCAGCTTGACCAGCAGACCATGCTGGTCAGACCAGCTAGACCAGCTAGACCATGCTGGTTAGCCAGCATAATCAGCTAGACCATGCTGGTCAGACCAGCTTGACCAGCAGACCATGCTGGTCAGACCAGCTTGACCAGCAGACCATGCTGGTCAGACCAGCTTGACCAGCATCCGACCAGGACTGACCTGCATAGACCAGCATGGGCTAGCATAGACCAGATTGAAATGTATGCTGGTTTATGCTGTTTTTCTCAGCAGGGTCAAAACCCATCTTAGATCATTGCGAAAAGGCCCTTTGTCAAAATCATTAGCAAAATCGGGTGAGCAATTGATGAAAATCGTAACAATATCTGTCTTCATATAAATATTTGTCTTCATAACAGGGTTTGTCAAGGCAAAAGTTTAAAGAGGGCTAATGCGAGGTGACCCAGAGTTCAGTCTGTTTGTCTTCTCTATGGACGAAACAGCTGACAGTTCTCTCTCCCATATGCCATTTAGTAGACACTTTTATCCAAAGTGACTTACAGTCACACGTGCATACATTTTATGTATGGGTGGTCCAGGGAACATTACCCCGGTGTTACAAGGGCCATGCTCTACCAACTGAGCTATGAAGGACCACTACAGAGGATCACTATCTCGCTCTCTCTCTCCATCTCTGCTGTATCTAAAGAGGGAGGACACATGATGTAAACACAAAATACAAAAAGAGGAAACAGTTGTGATTCAGACAGTGATGATTCACACTCTAGCTGCGCTGGAGGACCTCTCTCTCTCTCTCTCTCTCTCTCTCTCTCTCTCTCTCTCTCTCTCTCTCTGTGTGTGTGAAATGGTCTGATCCACACTGACTGAGGGAGCTAATCCATGGTATTTACACAGGTCTGACCCACCCTAGCTGACCATTCCCTTCATAGTGCATTACTTTTGACCAGAGCCCTATTGAAGTAGTGCACTACATTAGGAATAGGATGCCATTTGGGGGGTTAGGGTCTGACTCTGAACATACACATTACAACATACACATAAAAACACTACCCCCCTCTGCTTTTCTCCCTTCACCTCTCCCTCCAACCCCATCCTTCCTGCTCTCCCTCACTCTTCCTTCTTTCTATCCTCTTGCACCTCTATCTCTCGCTCTCTCCTTCCCTCTTCTCCTCTGTCCATAGCCGTGGCCCCTCTAATGGACGTACCACCCTGTGAGAGTCTGAACACTGCATAAAACCAAGCCTCTCCCAAAAACATCAACACATGTATCCCAGTGTGTATTTCTCAGGGTCAAGCATTTTAAGAGGAGTTGACACGACTCCACGCTCTCACACGTGCACCCACACATGCGGTACACATGGACACATACTGTAGGCATGAACATTCTAACTCATACACAAACATACCTGTTTAAATTCTAACAGGCACACGCACATGCTCAGCAAACACCGTCTCACTTTCCTTGTTTTGGGGTAAAAAAATGACTTCAGTGTTTATTGCCACTGTCATTGAGTGATTGAATTTCACACACACACACACACACACACACACACACACACACACACACACACACACACACACACACACACACACACACACACACACACACACACACACACACACACACACACACACACACACACACACACACACACTGTCAGCAAGCTACATAGAGTGTGTGATAGACTAATCGAGCCACAACACACCTCAGCGAGGTCACCTTGCCAGGTGCTAACACTGTTGGAATAACATGTATGCATTTGAACAACCGGACAGTCTCTCGCACACATACTAAGAGACACACCCTTGTAACCAGTCTAGCCCTTCCAAGGTTATCTTGTGTTACATCTTGTGTTTACATCTGACTCATTTAGTAGACACGCTTACCCAGAGCGACATACAATTAGTGCATCTAAATCTAGCTAAGCGGTCCCGTGTGGATCAGTTGGTAGCACATGGCATTTGCAATGCCAGGGTTGTGGGTTCAATTCCCAAGGGGGACCAGTGCAGGAAAAAACGTATGAAAACATATCCACTCAGTATTGTAAGTTGCTCTTGATTAGAGTGTCTGCTAAATGATTAAAATGTCAAAGTGAGACACGAGGGGTTGATTACAGGATCACCATTTTACAGTATATGTCTGAGTGCACATTGTGATGCTAGCCATCCTACTGATTTATAACTCTATTTTAACTTATGTCTACCTAACCCTCTCAGGATAATGGACAGAGGGGGATGGAGGGGATGAGGGGGGGAGATGGAGAGGGGGAAGAGAGGGGGATGAGAGTGGGATGAGTGGGGTGCTCTTAGTTCGGGGCGAGGGGTGTTTATCACCCTTAAACTAACAGCTTCCAGATGAATGTGGGGATGGAGGGATGGAGGTAAGTGAGGGATGGAGGGGGAAAGGAGAGGGGAGCTTCTTAATGTGTGGCTTCTTACCCATAAACCCCCTAGTCCTGATGGTTCTGGTTATCACTCAACGCTCTGTGACTGTTTGACTAATCCACACCTCAGATCAAGGACCCGGGGAGTCCCAAATCTAATGTGTTCCAATAAGGATAAACATGGGAGAGTCACAAAAGGACCCCTATTCCCTGTAGGTCTCCAGTCAAAAGTAGTGCACTATGTAAGGGGGTAGAGTGCCATTTGGGACATATCCTTTCTCTAAACACGGTACGGGATAGTGAGAGGTAAAAACGAGTGGTATGTTGTTACACGACACACCAAGAGGTCCTAAGGTTGGTATCAAGAGTTTAGGGACTGGGCTTCCATAGGGAGAGACAGGAGGAAGCTCTGACGTCTGTAACTAAAGTGGGAATAAGGCTGTATCCCAAATGGCACCCTATTTCCAGAAGAGTGCACTACTTTTGACCATATCCCTGGTCAAAAGTAGTGCACTATATAGGTAATAGGGTGCCATAGGGTACCAATAAGTCTCAAAGTCACTAACTGGCCCGTGATCTGCGGAGTGACTGGGTTTCTACAGGAAGGTGCTGAGTCCGTAACTAAAGGAAGAATAAGTCTAAACAGACTGGATGGAGAGGTGAGAATGAGTGGTGTGTTTGGGAGGGAGATCTGATCCGGGCCGCCGTGTTAGTTCTTTCTCTTCTCTCTCTCTGTCTCTCTCTCTCTCTCCATCACAGAGAGGAGGTGTGAACTGTAGCTCAGAGGAATGCCCCGGGAGCATAAACAATGGGTTTAACATTGTCACGATTGGGGAGGGAAAACACAAAGTCATGGACCTCTAGCTCTAACTCTGCTTCTCTAATTGGCTGAGATGGTTGGAGCATGGCATGAACATGGTGCTTACAACATCAAAGTAGTGGGATTGAATTCCACAACGGCCACATGAACAGAATGTGAAATCGTAAGTGGCTTTGGATCAAAGCAGCTTCTAAAATGGCCAATATATGACCGTACTGTATATCAACTCTACTAACAGAGCTTAGCTTTAGTGGTGTCAACAACATTGATGTTGTTTGTGGTAATCCAAAAAGGACATTTGGAAGAGTTGGTTATGGAGTGGCTGTGTGTCAAATGGGGTCTGACAGTATAAAACTCC
>NC_088401.1:48598359-48603359 GCF_034236695.1 Oncorhynchus nerka
GTCATTTAGCAGATGGTCTTACCCAGAGCGACTTACAGTAGCAATTAGGGCTAAGTGCCTTGCTCAAGGGCACATCGACAGATTTTTCTCCTAGTCGGCTCGTGTATTCTTTACTCTACTGACTTTACACACACGCACACACACACACACACACACACACACACACACACACACACACACACACACACACACACACACACACACACACACACACACACACACACACACACACACACACACACACACTCACACTCAGGCCACAGGATGGAAGGATACATGGATGGATGGATGCATGGATGGAAGGATGGATAGAAGTCAAGCTCCCTGTCTCTCTCTAACCCAGACCCAGAACCCCAGTCTGTGACCCAGACGCAGAGCTGGCCAGAGAGATGGGTATAGGTCCAGATCCACACAGGGGGAACCCTACTTCAAAACCCCAGAACCAAACCTAGCCTCCTCTCTCTCTCTCTCTCCAGACCGGGTTTCGGTTTCAACTCACCACTGCCAGGTTGACCGTAAAAGAACCACATGGGGTTGTAAACGCCTTGGCCCCAGAGACAGGTTCTTGGCACCCCAGATCAAGATGTTTTCCACAGATTTTGTTATGAATAAAATAATACATTTAGAACAAGAAATACATTTGCGGTCTCTTGGAAGGTGATTCATAGCCGCTGCTGGAGCTCCAAGTGGAAGCGTTTTCAAATGTTTCATGTTTGAACACCTGACTCTACCACAGCCAATGTAGAACAAACCCAAATATGGTCAAATAGCCACTTTATAAGACTTTCTCCTCTTAATCAAATCTCAAACTGTACCTACTTAGTACTTTTTCTGCCCCATTTTGATCTTGTCTCATCACTGCAACTCCCCAACGTGCTCAGGAGGTGAAAGTCGAGTCATGCGCCCTCAGAAACATGACCCGCCAAACTGCGCTTCTTAACACCCGCCTGCTTAACCCGGAAGCCGGCCGCACTAATATGTCGGAGGAAACACCCTTCACCTGAAAACCAAGGTCGGCCTGCAGGCACCCGGCCCGCCACAAGGAGTCACTAGAGCGCGATGAGCCAAGTAAAGCCCCCCCGGCCAAACCCTTCCCTAACCCAGACGACGCTGGATCTATGATCGGTGGATATGGCTGAACAGAAAACTGCTTTGAGAGGTCCTGCCAGCCACTGCATCCTTCCAAGACTACAGCTGTCCAGGCAGTGAGTGTTAAACATGGCCCAATCTGGTGTTCTGCTTGTCAGAACAGATTATAAAAAAGGTTTGTAAATAGAGTATATATCGCTACAAAAAATACTCTACAACTAAAGCAACTGCTGAAGGTCTACGGTTCTGTTTGGTTAACACAGACACACACACACACACTCATCCTCCCTTCCTCACACACACTCACCCTCCCTTCCTCACACACACTCACCCTCCCTTCCTCACACACTCTCTCCATCTCTCTCTCTCCCACGATCACACATCACTCCCTCTCTCCCACAAACACACACATAGCTCTCTCTCTTCCATAAACACACATGCACACAGTGAACTTGCAAAGCCTACTCAGACTGGCCCGTGCTCTTGCTTCTGGGAGGCGACGAAATTATACACCGTATCAACATTGCTTTCTCTGCACGCTGCTCCAATGTAGCAAATGTACAAATCTAAAAACAGAAGGCTCACCAGGGTCTGCACCCCCCCTCGCCATCACGGCTTGATTATATTTGAAAAACTGATGGAGGAATAGACGTGCATGAAGAGCGGATGGAGAGAAGCAGGTGTGTGAGGGCTGGTAGGGGATACGGCTTGCTTGATTGCAGCTGCTGCACGTGAAATGCGCATGAAAGTGAAGCCGATACTATTGGACCTGCGACTAGTGGCTGTTGCTTAACTTCAACTGAATTTACAAGCCAAACCGACTTCCTTAACATTTTATAACAGGTGCCAGCAGGTTCTTTAGATCGGTAGGGCTCTCTCCATATTACTCTCTACTCTAGGACTATCCATCTATGTTACTCTCTCTCTCTCTCCACAAGGAGTCACTTCCTCTCACCCACTTTAAATAAATACAGAACAAATAGCTTTACTGGCATGGCTGTTTTGAAGACGATCCATGAGCGATGGACAAGGTCTTTTACTATGCATGACCCATCTGCACATGTTAGGATACTGTACCCAGTACCCACTCTTCCAGCCTCAGTGTGTCACAATGCTATGTGTCCCCTGTTAAGCCCAGCTCTAGGAAGTCAGTAGCCTCGTACGATCTCGCGAGCTGACAGCGAAACAGAATGAACTTGCGAGATCAAGATGGTTCATACGAGGCTAGGAAGTAAGAGCAATGAGTACTGACCTTTAGGAAACATAAACACTTTGGATGTAAACAGAGAGAGAGAGAGAGAGAGAGAGAGAGAGGGACAGAGGGACAGAGAGAAAGAAGAGAGAGAGATTCTCAGAACGATAGATTTTTCGCTGAGGTAGGTCGAAGAAAATAGAGTTAAATGGAGAGTGATGCTCTAGTAATGTAACTAAACATTGAGCTAATGTAAATATTGTCTCTACAGATGAGGGTTGGACACACTCTGAGAGAGGTCACAGCAGGAGAGGAGAAGTGAGCCAACACCGTCAGAAACATAAGGGAACTCTCTCTTCTCCCTTCCTCTTATCCTCTCTTTTCCTTTCCTTTCCTTTTCCTATCCCTCTCAATCTATCTTTTCTTTTCTTTTCCTTTCCTTTAACATCCTTTCCTTTCATCTCTGTTCCTCTTCTCTCCTTTGCTAGGCTCTGCATCTCATTCATCCATGTCTAGCAGCCCGGAGGTCTCTCTCCTCCCTGAGTGATATTAACGATCCACAGAAACATGACTCTGGTTCTGGATCTTAGTCCATATTGTCTCTGCTTCCCAACATTATTGATTCCCTTGTTCTCTATCTTTATCAAGCCCTCCCCTCCTCTCTCCTTTCTGCCCAAAAGGGGTATCTGAGGCTGGCTGGGGTGGATAACAGACTCATCAGGGGTCAGGATTAGGGCCTCTCTGCCCTGGCCACAAATCTGCTACTGTCCCAATGCCAGACGTCACCTCTCCCCCCAGATACATACACAGTGGATAGAGAGAGGGATGAGATGGGATGACTGACAGTGTGTGGGGTCAGGACTCAACTGAGGCTGCTACCAGTGTGCTTTTATCACCCTGGATGAAGTGGTGACATCAGAGGTCCAAAAGCGCTCTCTCTCTCTCTCTCTCTCTCTCTCTCTCTCTCTCTAATGGACATACACAAAATAGTTCGAATTGGTGAAGTGAAATGAAAAAAAATAACTTAAGAAATTAAAAACGGTGCGTGCATATGTATTCAGCCCCTTCGCTATGAAGCCCCTAAATAAGATATGGTGCTACTAATTACCTTCAGAAGTCACATAATTAGTTAAATAAAGTCCAACTGTGTGAAATCTAAGTGTCACATGATCTCAGTATATATACACCTGTTCTGAAAGGCCCCAGAGTCTGCAACACCACTACGCAAGGGGCACCCCTGGGTTGGGTTATACAAAAATATCAGAAACTTTGAAAATCCCACGGAGCACCATTAAAGCCATTATTAAAAAATGGAAAGAATATGGCACCACAACAAACCTGCCAACAGAGGGCCGCCCACCAAAACTCATGGACCAGGCAAGGAGGGAATTAACCAGAGAGGCAACAAAGAGACCAAAGATAACCCTGAAGGAGCTGCAAAAGCTCCACAGCGGAGACTGGAGTATCTGTCCATAGGACCACTTTAAGCCGTACACTCCACAGAGCTGGGCTTTACGGAAGGGTGTCCAGAAAAAAGCCATTGCTTAAAGAGAAAAATAAGCAAACACATTTGGTGTTCACAAAAAGTAATCTGAGAGACTCCCCAAACATATGGAAGAAGGTACTCTGGTCAGATGAGACTACAATTGAGCTTTTTGGCCATCAAGGAAAATGCTATTTCTGGCGCAAACCCAACACTCACCCGAGAACACCATCTCCACAGTGAAGCATGGTGGTGGCAGGCTCAAGCTGTGGGGATGTCTTTCATCAGTCGGGACTGGGAAACTGGTCAGAATTGAAGGAATGATGGATGGCGCTAAATACAGGGAAATTCTTGAGGGAAACCCTGTCTTTCAGAGATTTGAGACTGAGACGGAGGTTCACATTCCTACAGGACAATGACCCTAAGCATACTGCTATAGCAACACTCAAGTGGTTTAAGGGGAAACATTTAAATGTCTTGGAATGGCCTAGAAAAAAGCCCAGACCTCAATCCAACTGAGAATCTGTGGCATGACTTAGATTGCTGTACACCAGCGGAACCCATCCAACTTGAAGGAGTTGGAGCAGTTTTGCCTTGAAGAATGGGCAAGAATCCTAGTGGCTAGATGTGCCAAACTTATAGACACATACTCCAAGAGACTTGCAGCTGTAATTGCTGCAAAAGGTGGCTCTACAAAGTATTGACTTTTGGGGGGGTGAATAGCTATGCACGCTCAAGTTGTCTGTTTTTTTTGTGTCTTGTTTCTTGTTTGTTTCACAATAAAACATATTTTGCATCTTCAAAGTGGTAGGCATGTTGTGTAAATAAAATGATACAACCCCCCCAAAACAATCCATTTTAATTCCAGGTTGTAAGACAACCAAATAGTAAAACTGCCAAGGGGGTGAATACTTTCGCAAGCCACTGTCCGTCCTCATGTCCCTGTCACCCCCCCCCGCCTGCTTCTCTTTATTCCCCATGCATCTCCTTCTTCTCTCTTTCTCTCTCCTCCTCTCCTGCTCCCCCTCTCTCTCTGCTCCCCTCCTTGCCAGCAGTTGTCCTTTAGTCGCCTCTCCTCTCGTAAACACCACTTGTGGGGGTGTCACCTTTCAGCCAAGACATTACGCTAACCCCCTCCTCCCCTCTGTCACGGAAGCACTGCCTCGGGGAGGGTCTACCAAGAAGCATTAGGACTGGCTGTACACTTGGTAGGGCAAATCATCAAGTGTAAGTGTC